>NW_006492031.1:2968378-3043502 GCF_000325575.1 Pteropus alecto | reverse complement strand
TGCAAATCAAAACCACAATGAGATACCATCTCACACCTGTTAGAATAGCTATAATCAACAAGACAAGTAATAACAAGTGTTGGAGAGGATGCAGAGAAAAAAGAACCCTCATACTCTGATGGTGGGACTGCAAATTGGTACAGCCACTATGGGAAACAGTATGGAGTTTCCTCAAAAAAACTAAGAATTGATCTACCATATGATCCAGCAATCATACTAAGCGAAATAAGACAGACAGAAAAAGTTGAAAACCACAGGATATCATTTGTATGTGGGATATAAACCTAATAACAGCAAACAAACAGAACAAACAAACAGAGACTCGTGATATGGTGAGTAGACTAGTCATTCTGAGAGGGTGGGAGAGGAGGGGTGTGGTAGATGGAGAAAAAAGGGTTAAATGTGTGGTGACAGAAAGAAATCTATGAGCTGTGAACACATAATGCAATATATATATGCCTTACTGTTGAATTATACACTTGAAATTTACTGGATTTTAGTAATCAATGTCACCATTTAAAAATTTTTAAATAATAAAAAATAAAAAGCAAAAATAAAATTAAAATAATAAATGGTGTTGAGTAAATGGACAGACACATGCAGAAGAATGAAAATGATCACTTTCTTATATCATATACAAAAATAAACTCAAAATGAATTAAAGACTTAAATGCAAGATCTAATACCATAAAACTCCTAGAAAGAAAACATAGGCAGTAAACTCTTTGACATCTGTCTCAGTAATATTTTTTTGGATATGTCCCCTCAAGCAAGGAAAACAAAAGAAAAAATAAACAAATGAGACTACATCAAACTAAAAAGTGTTTGTACAGCAAAGAAATCATCACTAAAACAAAAAGAGAACTTATTGAATAGAAGAAGATATCTGCCTATGATACACCTGATAAGAGGTTAATATCCAAAATAGATCAAGAATTCATAAAACTGAACACCAAAAATTGGTGCAGCCACTATGGAAAACAGTATTGAAGTTTCTAAAAAATTAAATTAGAACTACCTTGTGACTCAGCAATTGCACTTTTCGGTATTTATCCAAAGAAATCTAAAACAGTAATTCAAAAAGACATATGCACCCATGAGTTCATTACAGTATTATTTACAATAGCCAAGATATGTAAGTAACCCAAATGTCTATCAAGATGAATGGATAAAGAAGAAATGGTACATATACAGAATGAAATATTACTCAGCCATAAAAAAGAATGTACTCTTATCATCTGCAGCAACATGAATGGACCTAGAGGGTTTATGCTAAGTGAAATAAGAAAAGACAATTACCATATAATTTCACTTAGATGTGGAATCTAAAAAAAAAAAAACAAAATAAATAAGCAAACAAAACAGAAACAAACTCATAGATACAGAGAACAAATTCGTTACCAAATGGAAGGGGTTTGGGGAGAATGGGTAAACAAGGGGAAGGGATTAAGATGTACAAATTGCTAATTATAAAACTGTCACAGAATGTAAAGTACAGCATAGAGAATATAATCAATAATATTGTAATAACTATGTATGGTGTCAGATGGGTACTAGACCTATTGGAATAATCACTTGATAAGTGATATAAATGTCTAATCACTATGTTATATACCTGAAACTAATATAATAGTGTTTGTCTATTAATAAAAAAATTCTAACTTAAATAATAAAAAATCAACAAAACATTATAAATGGCATACAATCCAGAGAAATAACACAATATTTTATTAGCTGATGCTTCTCTTATTAGTTGATGTTTCTGCATTTTAGCTGCATATTTTTGATCATACAATAATTTTGTAATGTGATTTTCTATAAAGACAATGGAAACTTAATTTAGATTTCATCTAACATGATTAACTGAAATGTGTGTTTTTTAATTTATGTTTTAGAGAAGTCATTTCAGCTTCACAATATACTATTCGTAATAGATAAATGTTATGATTTTGGCAAATTTAAGGTAAACACCTCTACTGTGCACTGTAATAGTATATGCTGCATTACAAAGTGTACATCTGACAGCAGAGAATTTCTGCTTTGAAAAGCATCAGTGAAACTGCCTGCTTACATTTTTTCATGATCAGTGATGGGAAGAATTTTTCATAGACTCCATTTTTGCTTCATATACTTCTGGCTCTGCACATATTAAATCTTATTTCTCCTCCATTGTCCACTGTTGGGGAAATATAATTAAAAGTAAAATCTCCCAACCTGGGAAATTTTTCCACAAAAGAAGTAGAGAAAGAAAATACTTTTATCATCAAATAAGCATTAAACCAGAATGTGATGTATATCAAGGCAATCCACTAAGAGCTTGCAAAGACAGAAAGAAATCTCACCCTTTTCTATAACCAAACACAATCGATCCACTACATACATGTTTGCAAGAAAAACAATAACTAGTTTTAAAGTAAAAAGATTTGACAGCTCCATTTGTCACATCGTAGATTTATCTGGTAGTTGAAGTTACCATCTGTGTTAGCGAACTGGCTTTATGCAGAGAAAAAATGACAGGAGATAGTTTCACAACTTGGAGAAGGTGCCTAAGGAAATTAGGCTCCTACCCTCCCAAGGAAACTGTGAGGTAGAGTGCTCTTTTGATGTTTACATTTCAAAAAGATAGCTCCCAGGTCTTTGAGATATTTCTGGGTCATAAAGTTGGCAAGAGGCTTATTTAGCTTCTAAAAAAAAATGCACATTTCAAAAAGACAAAGAAAGAACTTATAATTAGAAGTTTTTTAAAGTAAACACTCCAAGAAAAGGAAGAGATAAGTCTCTTTCCTTATTTTCAACAGGGAAAATTATTCCTGTCATTTTTTATTTATATTCATTTTTACATCACATATCCAGTGATTGCTAAAAAAAATCTGTAGTGCTGTTCTTTCAGGTCATGACACCAGGTGAGGCAGCCTGGTAAGTGCTCAGAAAAACAATTCCTAGGGTTATTGGGTTCTTCAAAACAAAGTTCTGCATTGAACTTTGGTTCTTTCATTATCAGAGCACACAGACACTCTAGCAGAAAATATGAAGAAGACAGGGAAAGACTACGGGATCCGGAAAATGGACACCCTGTCCAGAACATCTCTGTCTCCTCTAAAATTGTCCTGCTGATAAGCCAACCCTACCTTACCAGATTTCTCTCACATAGTGATTTTTCTCTCAGAGTTTACAGAGTACTTCCCTGTAATTCACTTCATTCAAGAGGTCACCTCAACCTCCAAATATATTTATAAATATTTCAGTTATGAATAAGTTGTTTCCCATTGGAGCTCTCATATCTAAATTACGTCGACGTATGATCTAGCAATCTGATTTAAATATCCAAATATTACAAGAAAGATGAGAAGTTTGCTGAATAACATATAACAAAAGGATGGTCTAATCAAAATACATATATGAGTTCAGTAGGGTGTTATCTTATTCCACAAATGAACCTAAAGAATTCTCATTTAAACAAGATATCTAATTGAATATACTTTGGTTATTATTGGGACTGACCAGCTTTATACCAAAGAAAGAACAAGTTAAGAAAAACTGAGATCCTCCTCTCAAGAATAAAAGACAAGGAGAAGGAGGAAAGAGACAAGAGATGAGAGTGTGTGATGTCATAAAGGCAGGAGAGATTTCCAAAAAGGAAGCAGTCAGTGGTATTTTTTTTAATGAGCACAAAAGAAATCCCTTCGATTTGAAAGATAATAAAATTTAAGAATGACCATAGATATGTAAATTCAGTAAAATTATAAAGTAGAAACAAAATCTGAGGAAACTAAATATGAACAAAGAAACAGAGGTGAAATTACATATTACTTCAAAAATTTTGCAATGAAGTAATTCCAAAACAGTTAGGTGGTCAAAGTTTTATTTTGTTTTTAAGATAGAAATTTTGCCTTCTTAGGGAAGAAGAAAAGGAGTCAATTTGGCAGGGGGAAAGGGAGGTGCGGTTGCCAAAGAAAGCAGAAAATTTGATCAAGGAAGCTCTGAGAGATGACAAGAAAAGAATATCAATAATACTTGTGATAAAACTAACACTAATGATTGCATACATAAATAGGATATATGATTCTTTTTTTAATTTCTGCTACAGAAAATCATTCTTCTATAAGATCACCATCTTCCCTCCTCATGCCTTTCTTGCTTTTGAACTATATCAAGTCTCTCCAATTCTGAATAAATTATCTTTTGAAGACCACTGTATTTTCAAATTTCCATTCCAATATTTTGGAAGAATTCAATAAATAGTCAAAGGAAACTAATGCTACTAGACTAGCCCACCAACCATAAATACTTAAGAAAAACTAGACAAAACTCTGTGGAACAACTGTTTTCAGACATGAGACAACAAGAAGTCAAGGACATTGACATGAGTCATGGAAAGAAAGGAAACAAATTAGTTGAGCCCTAAGATAGCTAGGGCTCTCCACCTGGAGGTATCTATAGACAGCAGTGTGCAAACCAAAGCAAGAAACAGCAGTCTGAAGTGAAGAGACAGAATTCAAAGAGTTCAGAGTTCAAAGAGGCTGAAGCAGCTGAGGGGCAAATACATAAAAAGAGAATCTATACAAAGAAAAATCTTCAGAAATCTGAAAAGTAATGTTTTTTAGATTATAGCTGAAAATAATAAGCTGTACATGCATGCATAGATTGAAACTCCACAAGCCCACACAAAGAAGGACTACAAGAGAAAGAGCAATTGCTGGGGAGGTGAAAGCTGAACAGCTACAGAGCTTGTAGAGGGCTAGATGTTTGAGATTCAAGCAAGCAGAGTGGAAGGACCTCACTGAACACCCATTGCCTTAGAGACCCCATGCCTTAGCAGTAGAAGAAAATTAGCTCTAAACTAAAGTCTACTTTAATATGCCATAACATTGCTTTAAAAGAAAATCCTGAAATAATCAAGTAAATTTACAAATAAATTGACTGTCAGTACAAACTATAATTTTCTTTAAAGAAAATAGGACACAGACATTCAACATTTATAACATTCACCATTCAATCAAAAGTAACCAGAAAAATGTAAAAAGTAAATGTGATCCAAAATGAAAATGAAAATCAAAAGCAACACACCCAGAAATAACAGAGATTATATAATTATCAGACAAGAAATTTGAAATAGCTAGGATAAATATGTTCTAGGATTTTTTTAAATATGAACATAATAAGAAAAGAAATGGAAAATATAAAAAAGAAGCAAATATAATTAAAGAGCATATAGAGCTGAAGTGAAAATTTTACTGTATGAGTTTAATAGCTGATCAGGCACTTTACAATAAAAGAATTTGAAGGCTGAGTATAAAAAATATCCAAACTGCACGTGAGAGAGGGGAATAAAAGCTAAAAACAACATACGTAGAGCCTCAGTGCCATTTGAGACAATATTCAGCAATCTAATGTATGTATAAGTGGAGGACAAAAAAGGTAAGGACAGAAAAAATATTTGAAGGAAAAATAGTCAAAGAAATAATGACAAATTTTTCAAAATTAGATGAAAAATAGAAATTCATATGTTGACAGAGCTCAACAAATACCAAGCAAGACAAACAAAAGAACATTATGTCTACACATATAATTAAATTGCTGATAATCAGTGATAAAAAAATTTTAAAGCAATCAGATTAAAACATATTTCAACACATTTTATAAATTTTATAAATATATATGGAAATATACATAATATATTGCTAATGTCTCACTAGAAATCATGCAAGCCAGAAGATAATGAAATCATATCTTTAAACTGCTTGGTGTGGAAAAGAGGAATAAACTGTCCACCTAAAATCCTTTATGCAGTAAAAATGTCCTTCAAAATGAAGGGTATGTAAATAAATTTTAAACGAACAAACAAAAACTGAAAAAAAATTTTGCCATCAGACCTTCTCTTCAAGAAATATTAAAAATTAACTCAAAATAGATCATAAAGCTCAACATCTAAAAGAAAACATAGAACAAAATCTTTGCAGTCTTGGAGTAAGCAAAGATTTCTTAGACAGGATTTTAAAAACTATGAACTACAAAAAGAAAAAAATGATAAACTAGATTTCAAAAATTAAAAACATTTGTATATCAAAATATAAAGGTCAGTAGTAAGCCACATGCTATGAAAAAGTGTTCTCAAATTTTTATCTAACACAGGACTCACACCTAGAATAAAGAACTTTTATCATAATAATAAAAGAAAAAATAATCTTATTTATTTAAAAGGACAAAAGTTTAAACTAATTCATCGTAAAAAATGATATATGAATAGGCAGTCAATAAGCAAGTGAAAATTTGCTCAAAATGCAAATTAAATTAATGAGAAAATCTTATCCCAACAATAATATCTTCTTTTTTAATTGACAATAACAAATGTTGGTGAAATGTAGAGTAACTAGAACTCTCATATATTTGTTGATGGGACCATAAAATGATGCAATGTCATTGGGGAACATTTTGGCTCTTTCTTAAAAATTAAACTTGCACTTACCTCATCCTTAAGAAAGTCCCTCTTAGTCATTTACCCAAAATAAATAAAAACATATGCTCACAAAAAAGATTCTTACATGAGTGTTCACCACAGCTTTATTTGAAATAATTAAAACTGAAATAGCCACAAAGCTCATCGACTAGTAAATGAATAAATAAGGTGTGGTATATTCATACAATAGAATACTACTCAGCAATTAGAAGAAATGAACTCTTATATACTCAACAATATGGATGAATCTCAAAAATATTTTGCAAGTGAAAGTGAAGAGGAATTTTCACTCCAAAGGCTAACCTTATAATCAACTCTTTGTTCTGCTTTTGTAAATAAATGCTAGCTGCATAGGCTGTAGGGCACCGTGACCTCGAAATTAATTAGAGACTCATCCTCCTTTTTGCTTGTTCTGTCTAAACAACAATGTAACTGCTTGTAACTTATAGTAACATCTGTGCTTTGCAACAAATGTAACTGCCTGTACCCCTAGCAGCTCCCATACTTAGTAACTCTTTGTAATTGCCTGTAATCCATAGCGACTCCCCGCTCTTTGTAACCAGCTGAGGACAAATTACCAAATGGCCCATGCCAAATAAACTCTATATAAGCAAAGTTGCAACTGAGCTGCAGGCCCAGATCTTCAGAGCGCTAGCTCCCCTGGGACTGCAGGCTGGTGTAGTAATAAACCTGAATTCTCCAATTCTCCGAGTGCTGCTTGTTTTCTCACCAGTCTGATTTTTGCAACATTTATGCAACAAAAGCATGCAGAAACAAAAGAGTATATGTACTATATGATTTAACTCGTATAAAATCATTCAATAGTCAAGACTAATCTATAGACATGGAAATTAGATCAGTGGTTGCCGGGGTGGGAAAGAAGATGTTAGACTAACTGGAAATGAGCAAAAAAGAACTTTTTGGGGTGCAGAGAACATTTTAAATTTTAATTGAAGTGGTAGTACCACTGGTATATACATTTGTCAAAACTTATTAAACTGTATACTTAAAATGATTGCATTTTAATGTAAATTATACCTCATTAAAGTTTATTCTTTTAAAATTACAATTCCAACTCTATTTTCTGTTTTACAGAAAATCTCCTCCAACTAATATTTATACATGCTCTATCCATCAACTCTTTGTATGACCAACACTTTAGGCCTCCATCTTTCACATATGTAAGACAGCTCACAAGAAAATAAAATACAATTCTATTCCGTTCACACTTGCATTCCTATATACCTGGTCACTTTTCATATTATTAATTAAATTTCCTGCCCTTGATTCAATTCAGTTAATTAGAGGATCTTTTTAATTATTGCAACCATTGATTTCATTTCTTAGACAAATTGAGAAATTTAAGATTTAAAACCCATAATATCATGGCTTCTTGGACTCTGACTAATTATCTCAAGAGAGCAGGGATGATTGGATTTCAAAAACTGAACAATTAGAATTTAGAAAACTGAAAATTCCTCAGTTTTAAGACTAAACTTTTAGCTAGACCTTCCTTTTCTCCTGGAAATCTCTGGAGCACATCCATGGAGAATGATGTTCCAGAGGAAGCTATGAAAGTGCCCCACTAATGAATCAGTATTTTGAGAGAAGAAATCTTAACCTAGTGTGAACTGGTCTATTAACTACTTTCAGTACAATTCTAAACACTGACGAAATCTTGCCATTTCTTGAAAGCTTTTGTTGCAGAAAAGTTGCAAAAATCAGACCGGAGAGAAAACAAGGAGCATTCAGAGAATTGGAGAACTCAGGTTTATTACTACACCAGCCTGTAGTTCCAGAGGAGCGAGCGCTCTGAAGATCTGGGCCTGGAGCTCAATTGCAACATTGCTTATATAGAATTTATTTGGCATGGGCTAATTCCATAATGGTTACAAAGAGCGGCAGTTGCTATGGATTGCAGGCAGTTATAAAGAGTTACAAAGTAGGGAGTTGCTGGGGGGGGGTACAGGCAGTTACATTTGTTGCTTAGAGAGAACAAACAAAAGGGAAGATGAGTCTTCAGTTAATTTCGAGTGTGGCCTATGCAGCAAGCATACTCTTTGTTCTACAGAAGCAGAGCAAAGAGCTGATTAGTCTTCTGAGTAAAAATTTCTCTTCACTTTATGAATGAATTCAGTGGTGCATAATGGCACTTGCCTTAAATTCTAGAGAGATTCATTTTTCTAATGCAAAAAGGAGAAATTTTTCTGTTTTAATTAGACTGCCTTTATAACTAGTCTTCCTCTTTCTTTCAGTCTACCTGTGGACAAGAACATAGCTCAGGACTGCAAGTGTTTTCCTGGAACTCATCAGTGCTGAGTATTACTTTGCTACAAAGAGCAAAAGAGCACAGTTTGGGGTAAAGTTTTGTTCTTCTCTGGAATGAATAGATACGGTGGCTTTATTTAATGATACCTTGGAGCTTTGAAGTAAAGTCCAATAAATAAATTTCAGCCTCATATAGAAAAGTCATAAGAATGACTTGGAGTTGGGCCTTCCTAAGTGAAAGCTATCTTAATTCAATGTATTTTAACCAGAACTACCAATCATTGGGACAAATTTCAAACTCGTCTCTAATTGCATTTCAGCTTAGTAGTGATTCTTGATGCACTCCCCTTCGTGGAGCTTATAGGTATGTATTCGGAGTGCCCCAGCTTTAAGGTTGGATACGATTGGACATCTTCAAATTTATTACATGATCAAAGTCTTGAAAAATTGAAATCAATCCCCATTAACAATTAAAAACAAAATAAATAAGCAAACAAAACAAAACAAACAAAAAGAAGGCTTGGAACATATTGCTCTTAGACCAAATTCAGAAAAGAACTATGTTAATATTTTTCTACCTTTTTCTTCTTTCGAGACTACAAAAGAAAAATGGAGGATGCTTGATTGCAACAACATAGCTAAGAAAAAATGATTCAACTCCATCTCAAGCCATTAAGCATTAAATAGGTTCAAGCTATCTATACTCAGGGCAGTCTGGAGAGCTGGGAGAATAACCAGGACATAGTAAGAAACATATTCCTGATTAGAGAAAGATGGAGCAAATGGTTTGCATGCAGCAAAATTTACATACAAGCTGGAAGAAGCAGCAAACATGGAGACAAATTATTCAGCAGTCTCTATTATGTAGCATTTCTACAGCATCTGATTATAATATATAGTAGCATTTTGTAAACATATGCATGTATCAGTCTACACAAACTTATAAGTAACTGGAAACACCATGTCAACGAACTATCCATTTATATAATCGTTTAGAAAATATCTTTTGAGAACTTACTTTATGCCTAGCCTGTGTTTATGCCATACAGATACTATCGCTGCCCTCTGGGATCTTGGAGTTTATAGAAGAAGTCAGCAAACAAGAAATATAATTCTGTAAATGTTCTAATATATATAGATTGGAGAGTGAGTAAGGAGATAAATTAACAAGACTCGGTTACTGATTGACATGAGGAAATGAAGAAGAACACTGACTCTATACATTGTGACTTTTCTAAAAGAAATAAAGAAGAGAGTCTAGAGTACACAATTAAATTTTAATAAGACTTTAAATTGAATTGTTTACTCCAGTATTTTAACTCTATAACCTTATTTTTTTTAAGGATAATTTCCTGTGTTTCTCTAAATATGCTTTTACCTACTGACTTGAGTCATCACATTTCCCTTCAAATCTTATAAAACTTCACATGTATTCACAACCCAGTCCAGTCAGCTGTCCAGATAGCAAATGCCTGGTTCCTGCCATTTCTCCTTTGCTCTGCATCCCTTCTGCTGGGCATTGCTGCCACTTCGGCTGGGGCCACTACTCTCACGAGGCACTTTTACTGGTACTGTTGTTGCTATTCCTGAGTCCTCATGGTGCCAAAGCCAAGCCATGTTTCTCGCAAAAGTAGAGAGAACCTGTATGTCCTTGTAGGTGCCCTCCTTTGTCACCTGGATACCACAGCAGTGCTGTCTGTGATCAGGATGTCAAAAGGGCGTATTCAGTCACCACCTGTAGCCCATTCCTCCACAAAACTTAGATGGACAGGTACATGTGTTAGAGAAGAAGCCTGACACTATATTTAAAACACACACACACACACACACACACACACACACACACACAATTTGCCCATGTTAGCAAATTCTCTGACTCAGGATTCTCTTCCTCCAAAATCCTCATGAATCTATCATGTAAACTAACTCAAAGGAAACTTGTTAGTTTATCAGAAGTGCCTGAACTCCCAGCTTTAGCTCAAGTTAGATTCCCTGATTTGCCCTCCCTACCTGCTCTCTTCTATTGAACTCCTTGAGGACTCAGCTTAGGCACCACCTTCTTTGGAAAATCTTCTTTAATCCCTCCCCAGGCTGATAAAGGGACCCTTATGGGTTTTCCCAAAACAATCTGTGCACAACACTATACTTTTACTCCCTAGGTTATGTTGTAAATATTATATATGATTTCTCCCTATCTCAATGATAAGCTCCCTAATTGCCTAGCACAACTTGGAACACAGTGAGCTCTCAACAAATGCCTGTGGAATAAATAGGTCTAATTCCAAACTGTGGAATATTTAACTCTTAGAAATTTTGTATTGGCCAGGAAAGACTGCTACTCTCTTCTTTATGGGGAATGAGGGTATATCCATATCTACCCTATATAGAGGGACCAGGCTCGTGATCAGTTATACTGGCCATTAGTACAAATTCAAATATTTCTCTATCTCTTATGGTTTCATGGAAAAAAACTGGAGCTTGCAATATTATTGAAAAAGAACCATTCTTTCTTGGTCTAGAAAAGAAGTGGGAGAAAATGTAAGTATTTTTCTCCCTAAGATCTCAGAGAATTACTGTTTCTCATAGGGGGATAGAATTAAGCGACATATCGATGAACTATGAGCTGCTTCTGTCATGCTAAAATTTCCTGTATACTTTGAAAATTGTGCAATTTATTTCATAGTATTTTATCTTACTCATTACAAAGAAGAATCGTATGGAAGAATATTCTCAATAAGAGAGGAAGTAATTTTACTATTTTCCAGTGAATTTTAATAGAAGAGAAAATTCTCAGCCTATGAATCAGCATATGCAAATAGGAATGCTTTACTTGATATAGAAAGATATTTAGTCACAAAGGAAGATTTTGATAAGAGCGTACTTATCAAAATTTCCAGTTCGTTATCCTTACCATTTGCTAGTCTTATTACTTTTTTAGGTGTCTACAGATCCTTATCCAATGTGCATTTATTAGATACTTCGATATATCAGGTCCCGATTCAGCCCGTCTTGGACATTTTGAATTAAAAGTTTAGTGCATTTTCCTACTTGCTAAACAATTTTATTCATTTAACTTTAAATATATTTTTTAGTCTACATTTAAAAAATGAGTCTGAATTAGAATTCACAAGTACATTCTACAGAAAATATCTGTTCTATTATCTAAGATATATCTCACTACTAATATACAACAGCAATGATTTTTAGTTATATAAATACACATATGTCTGTATAAAATCAACTTTCTTAAACATCTCTATAAGTCAAGAATTTTCTTTCAGAATATAATATGAGAATGTAGATTAGCTTCTTATGAATCCATGCAGGGCTTATGTAGACATGGCATTCTATATATTTATTTATTTATTTATCTATTTTATTATGGTGACATTGGTTAACAAAATCCAGTAAGTTTCAGGTATACAATTTAATAGTAAGGCAAATATATATGTTATATATAAATATACATATATTATATATTATATAATATATATTACATATATAATTTAATATATATATATTGCATTGTGTGTTCACCACCCATACTTAGTTTTCTTTATGTCACCACCTATTTGACCCCCTTTGCCCCATTTACCTCCCCCTCCCCTCTCCCCTCTGATAACCACTAGTCTATTGTCCATGTCCATGAGTCCTTGTTAGTCAAGTTTTTGTTACTTTTAGGTTTATATCTCACATATAAGTGATATCATGTGCTCTTCAACTTTTCTGCCTGGCTTATTTCGCTTACCATGATTATTTCAAGGTCCATCCACGTTGTCACAAATGGCAGCATTTTATTTCTTCTTATGGCTGAGTAATATACCATTGTATATATGTACCACAACTTCTTTAGCCAATCATCTATCATAGGACACTTCAGATGCTTCCATGTGCTGGCCATGGTGAATAATGCTGCTATGACCACCGGTGTGCAAATATCTTTTCAGATATGTGTTTTCAAGTCTTTGGGGTAAATACCCAGTAGAGGGATTGCTGGATCATATGGTTGATCAATTCTTAGTTTTTCGAGGACCTCTATATTGTTTTCCACAGTGGCTGTGCCAATTTGCAGTCTCACTATTAGTGTATGAGGATTCCTTTTTCTCCACATCCTCTCCAGCATTTGCTATTACTTGTCCTGTTGATAACAGCTATTCTAACAGGTGTGAGATGGTATCTCATTGTAGTTTTTATTTGCATTTCCCTAATAGCTAGCGATGTTGAGTATCTTTTCATATGTTTGTTGACCATATGTATGTCCTCTGTTCAGGTCCTCTGCCCAATTTTTGATTGGATTGTTTTGTTGTTATTGAGTCATATGAGTTCTTTGTATATTTTGGATATTAGGCCCTTATGAAACACATTGCTTGCAAATACATTTTCCCATAAAGATGGCTGTCTTTTTAACTCGTTGATGGTTTCTTTTGCTGAGCAGAAGCTTTTTAGTTTGATGTAGTCCCATTCATTTATTTTTGCTTTATTTCCTTTGCCTTTAGGGGCAAATTCATAAGATCTTCTATAAGTCCAAGGTCCATGAGATTAGTTCTTAAGTTTTATTCTGTTTCAGGTCTTATATTCAGGTCCTTAATCCATTTTGAGTTAATTTTGGTGTGTCATGATAGACAATAGTCTAGTTTCATTCTTTTGCAGGTGTCTTTCCAGTTTTCCCAGCACCATTTATTGAAGAGGCTTTCCATTCTCCACTGTATGCTTTTGGCTCTTCTGTCAAAAACTATTTGCCCATATAAAAATGGTTTTACTTCTGGACTCTTGATTCTATTCCACTGGTCTGTGTATCTGTTTTTCTGCCAATATCATGCTGTTTTGATTACTGTTGCTTTGTAGTATAATTTGAAGTCGAGCAGAGTGATGCCTCCAGCCTCATTCTTTTTTCTCAGGATGGCTTTGGTGATTCGGGGTCTTTTGTGCTTCCATACAAATCTGATGATTTTTTGTTCTATTTCTTCAAAAAATGCTGATGGGATTTTGACGGGGATTGCATTAAATCTGTATAATGCTTTAGGTAATATGGTCATTTTAACTGTTTGTTCTTTTGATCCAAAAACATGAAATATCTTTCCATTTCTTTGTATCTTCTTCAGTTTCTTTTAATAGGGTCTTAGAGTTTTCATCATATAGATCATTCACATGTTTTGTTAAATTTCTTTCTAGGTATTTTATTCTTCATATTGCAATTGCAAAAGGAATTATTTTTTCCACTTCTTTTTCTGACACTTCTTTATTAGAGTATACAAACGCTATGGATTCTTGAACATTGATTTTGTATCCAGAAACTATTCTGTATTTGCTTATTGTTTCTGGTAGTCTTCTTGTGGAGTCTTTAGGAATTTCTATATAGAGAATCATGTCATCTGCAAATAGTGACAGTTTGACTTCTTTATTTCCTATTTGCATGCCTTTTATATCTTTCTCTTGCCTGGTTGCACTTGCTAGGACCTCTCATGTTATATTGAATGACAGTGGTGATGGTAGATAGCCTTGTCTTGTTCCTGATCTTAGAGGAAAGGTTTTTAGTTTTTCACCATTAAGTATAATGTTGGCTGAGGATTTGCCATACACGGCCTTCATTATGTTAAGGTACTTTCCTTCTATACCAATTTTGTTAAGTGTTTTGATCATAAATAGATGCTATATCTTGTCGAAGGCTTTTTCTGCATCTCTTGATATGATCATGTGATTCTTATTTTTTAATTTGTTTATGTGGTATATCACATCAATCGATTTGAGTATGTTGAACCATCCCTGTGCCTCTGGGATGAAGCCCACTTGATCATGGTGTACAATCTTTTTTATATGTTGCTTTATTTGATTCACTAGTATATTATTTAGAAATTTTTGCATTTGTGTTCATGAGAGACATTGGTCTTTAGTTTCTGTGTGTGCATTATCTTTACCAGGTTTTGGTATCAGAGTAATATTGGCCTCATAAAATGAGTTGGGTAGTATTGCCTCCTCTTCAATTTTTTGGAAGAATTTGAGGAGAATAGAAATTAAATCATCTTGAATTTTTGGTAGAATTCACGGGTGAATCCATCTGGTCCTGGACTTTTACTTTTTGGTAGGTTTTTGATGATTGTTTCAATTTCTATACCACTGCTTGGTCTATTTAGATTTTTCAGTTCTTCTTGATTCAGTCTAGGAAGGTTGTATTTCTCTAAGTACTTGTCCATTTCTTCTAGGTTATTAAATTTAGTGTTATATATTTTTTCATAGTATTCTTGTTTGATCCTTTGTATTTCTGCATTGTTTGTTGTAATTTCTCTTCTTTCATCTCTGATTTTGTTTATTTGTGTTCTTTCTTATTTTTCTTTAGTGAGTCTAGCCAGGGGTTTGCCAGTTTTATTAACCTCAAAGAACCAGGTTTTTGTTGCATTAAGTTTTCTTTTTTTGTTTTGTTTTGTTTGTTTTCAATTTCATTTATTTCTGCTCTAATTTTGATGATTTCTTTCCTTCTGCTGACTTTAGGCTTCAATCGTTCTTCCTTATCTAGTTTTTTAAGTTGACGCATTTGGTTCTTTATTCGGGCTCGTTCTTGTTTTTGGAGATAGGCCTGTAATGATATGAACTTTCCTATTATGACCACTTTTGCCGTATTTCAAAAGTTTTGATATGTTGTACTATCATTATCATTCGTTTCTATGTATGTCTTGATCTCCCTTTTTATTTCTTCTCTGACTGTTATTCTTCAGTAGTATGTTGTTTAATCTCCATGTATTCGTGGTTCTTCCTGCTTTCTTTTTACAGTTGGTCTCCAGCTTCAAAGCATTACGATCAGATAATATAGTTGGTATGATTTCAACCCTCTTATATTTGTTGAGGCTATCTCTGTGTCCCAGTATGTGGTCAATCGTCGAGAATGTTCCATGTGCAGTAGAAAATATATAAGCATCTGTTTTGGGATGGAAGGCTCTGTAAATGTCAATTATGTCCAGTTGGTCTAATGTGTCATTTAAGGATGTTATTTCCATATTGTATTTGTTCGGATGATCTGTCCATATCCGACAGTGAGGTACTTAGGTCTCCTACTATGATAGTGTTTTGGTCTGTTTCTCTTTTTAGTTCTGTTAGTAATTGCTTTATATATTTTGGGGGCGCCTTGATTGGGAGCATAGATAAGTGTTATGTCTTCTTGATGTATGGTTCCCATTATCATTATGAAGTGTTCCTCAGTATCTTTCTTTACCTTCTTTATTTTGGATTCTATATCATCCAATATTAGTACCACTACTCCTGCTTTTCTCTGTATGCCATTTGCTTGAAATATCATTTTCCATCCTTTCACGTTGAGTCTGTATTTGTTTTTGGAATTGAGATATGTCTCCTGGAGGTAGCATATAGTTGGTTTTGCTTTTTGATCCAATCTGCAACTCTGTACCTTTTTATTGGTGAATTCAGTCCATTTACATTGAGGGTGATTATTGAAATATGAGGTCTGCTTATAACCATTTTATCTTTTGCTTTCTGGTAGCTCAATGTTTCCATTGCTTCCTTGTCCTTGTGTGTCTGGTTTTTTGTTGTTGTTGTTTGTATGTTTGTTTGTTTGTTTTTAATTTGGTAGGGTTTTGTGGGTTTTCCCTCTATTCCTTCTTGTTTTATGTTATATACTTCAGTTTTGAGTCTTTGTTGTGTGGCTACCATTACAATTATATAGAGATTAGTTATATATATACAGTCATCCCTTTTCTTCTGCATGTGCCTTATTTCCATTCCCCTTTGCGAATCTGGATCTTTGAATCCTCCCCTTTTCAGTCACTATTGTCTCAATTTGTCCCTATGTATGCTAAACGTTCATTACTATCTTGCTATAGTAAATCTCTTCTTATTGTTTAAGCTTATAATGCCCTGTTCTTAGTAAAGGTTGCACTCCTCTGCTTTTATGTGCCCGGTAGTCTCCTTTCTCCTAATTATGTTGTTTTTTTTTTTCATTTTGTTTTAGGTGAGCTGACCCCTTTCGGTATTTCCTATAATGCAGGCCTCATAATGGAGAATTCACAGTTTTTATATATCTGGAAACATCTTTATTTCTCCTTCATAATTAAAGGAGAGCTTTGCTGGATACATTTTTTTTTTTGGCTGGTAGTTCCTTTCATTTAATACTTTGAATATTTGATTCCACTCCTTTCTGGCTTGTAGGATTTGTGCTGAAAAGTCTGACAATAATCTAATGGGTTTTCCTTTATAGTTCACTGTCTTCTTTTCCCTGGCTACCCTGAGAATTTTCTCTTTGTCATTGATTTTTAATAATTTTAACACGATGTGTCTTGTAGAAGGACTTTTTGGGTTGAGATAATTGGGTGTTCTGTTGATTTCTTGAATTCTAAGCTCCAGTTCATTTTTTAAATTTGGGAAATTCTTGTCAACTATTTGTCTGAAAATGCTTTCTAGTCCCTGCTCCTTTTCATCCCCTTCGAGAGTGCCCATTATTCTTATGTTTCCTCTCCTGATAGTATCAGTTAGTTCTTGTATTTCTCTTTGATTGTTTTTCATTCTTCAGTTTCTCTCTTCTTCCTTCTTATTTATTTCTAGATTTCTGTCTTCGATATCACTGATCCTTTCCTCCATTTGGTTGACTCTATTTCCCAACCTTGCTATTTTTTTTCTACTCTTGCAGTGTGTTCTTTATCTCCAGAAGTTCTATTTAGTTATTTTTGAGAGTTTCAATCTCTTTGCTAAAGAACTCATTCTGCTCATCTAGTTTTTTTCATTCCTGAAATTGTTGATATGAATCGTTTTGGATCTCATTGAGTTTTTCCAGAAGTACCATCCTGAATTCTCTGTCATTTAAGTTGCATATTTCTATGTCTTTATGCTTATTTTTTGGAGATTTTTCTATTTCTTTCTGAGATGACTTGTCACCTTGGTTGTTCATGGTATTTAATGGAGTATTTCTCCGCCTGGGCATTAATGGAGGTGCATTCCGCCTTTTTCTTTTCCATAAAAATTGATTATATAAAGATCTCTCTTTAGCCTGTTGCAAAGAAGGCATTTTTCTTTTGGTTTCCAGTAGGTGGCCTCTAAGCCTCTTGGATCTCTGCTTTATGTAAATTGTTAATAATCCTTTTTTAAAAATAGATATTTAATCACACTCGCTACCCTTAGTTTCTGCCCCTGTCAGTGTTAGTGACAGTTTCAGTAGCATTTGCTCAGTTTCCCCTGGAGCTCCTCGGTGTTTGGTCTCGGTCTCAGAGCATATAGGGGAAGGGCCCTCTGGGTTGGGGATGAGGGCTTTGGCTCAGCCTTGCATTTTGCATTCAGGGCTGGTAATAATCAACTATTGTTTCTCTGCCGTCCCTGCTTCTCTGCGTTCCCCACTTCTTTGTTTTCTGCCCTAATTCCTGGGAACTACCACCGGCCGTTTGGAGCTCACAGCTCCCCCAGGCAAGGCTGTTCAGGGAACCAGTCACACCTTCTCCCTTCCCCTCTCCTCCTGCAGGGAGCTCCTGCTGCAAGAGGCAGCTTCTTTGTTTCTCCTAGTCTACCACTGGACTCCCAGCATTCTGACCTGTGCTAGCTCTTCTGTGGCAGATCCCACGCTTAGATGTGCTGGTGTGAATGTTGGGTGATTTTTGTTGAAAATTAGATCTTCAGCTTATTGTTGTTTCAAGGAGAGAGATCTTTGAACCTCTCTCTGCCTTTTTTCTGACATCACTCTCTTATGTTTTCTACATTGTTTGACAGATAAATCATCATATTACAACAATAATTCTCATTGTTGTATAAAAGTGAAAAAGAACTTTTCCTTTCATCAAGCATACTTAGTACTTTCAAAGTCCATTAAAAGCTGATTTAGCTGGCAAAGGAAGAAGCCAAATCATGAGTAAGAATAGAGCACTTGGTGTATATGTATATGTGAAGGAGGAGGAGTGTCTTGAAGGACCTTAAATAGAATCAGAATCCTCCCTGCTTCCCTTTGGTTTAAAATGTATTTGAGTGTGAGATTTTAAAGTGTTGCTTTCTTGTCTGTCTTTCTAGAGTATCAAGGGTCATGAGAAATGGCATGGCAATCACAGAATTTATCATCCTAGGCTTTCCTGGTATCCAAAGAGTACAAATCCCTCTCTTTACAGTGATCTTTTTCATCTACATAACAACCCTTGCAGGCAATGGGCTCATTATTGCCATGTCTGAGCCCAGGCTACAAATTCCAGTATACTTCTTCCTTTGCCACTTATCCTTCCTAGAGACATGGTACACCACCGCAGTCATCCCTAAACTGCTAGAATCTTTTGTGGTGGCAAAAAACAGCTATCTGCATCACCTTATTCCACTACTTCCTGGGCACCACTGAGTTATTCATCCTCACTGTCATGTCCTTTGACCATGACAGCCATCTGCCAGCCCCTTCATTATCCCACAATCATGACCACCAACCTCTGTCTGAAACTGGCCTTCAGCTCCTGAGTGGTGGGCTTCACCATTGTGTTTTGTCTGATGATGTTGCTCATCCAGTTGCCATTCTCTGGCAACTATGTCATCAGTTATGTCTATTGTGATGTTGGCCCTATCTTGAAAACAACCTGTGCAGACACAAGCATTTTGGAGTTCCTGGGTCTCTTGGCAACCATACTGGTGAGAAAGGATTGTGGAGAAGATAAAGATGGGAAAGCAAACTATGATAGTTAGTGTCCTCTATAAGAATTAGTTACGTATAAATGAGTCCTCCTTTAGAAAAAGTGACCTAATTCTCTAACAAGGAAATCTCAGAATACCCTCAGATACATGAGGTAGAACTCAGGACTTTCTCAATTATAAGATGAAAATAGAAACCATTAAGGTCAGGAACAACTGTCAGTAACTTTTTGAAAAAATGTAAAGAATCCTATCTCGCTCTTTGTTTATAATAACCCCCTTTGCCTCATCTCCTTGTCAAAGACATAAGGCAACCCACATTCCTTTCTCTCAGTACTTATTTTCTTCCTAGTAAGAGATGTCCCTTGAAGTCTCCTAATCAATTCTAGTGGTCTTTCAAAAATGCTTGAAATGAATCAGGTTTTCGTTTGATAATGTCTCAATAAGGGGACTTCTGTCTCAATATAAAACAAATTTTTAGATAAATCTAAAAATGTTTATTCCCAGATAATAACAAATTTGAGGATATCAAATGAAGATTTCATATTGGATTATGTCATTTTCTATGTTTCAATCTAGTTAGGCCATGTGCCTAGGAAACCAATAAAATTCTCAGAGCCAATATAACTATGAAGGCTTTCTTGCTGGAAAACTCAGCCTCAAAGTTACATTAACTTCAGAGGCATGTAGGGTTACCATGTACAGTCCCTCAAGAAAGGTGACTAACTTATTGGTTTAACCTTGTTCTTGGGCAAGACATCTGGCAGAAAAAGTTTTCTATAGAACGATGATGCAGGTAGGTCACGGTTTGTAATAATGAGTGTTATATATGTCCCTCTTCCAACAGCAAAGAAATACTATCATTAAAAGTCCATTAAAACTATGATTAAAAAAAAAAAGTATTTCACATTCTTTCTAGTATTGAATTGAAAACTGAAATTGCAAAACAAAGTGTAATGAGGTGAAAATGGCATTATCTTAACTGTTATACTTGACTTTAACTTAGATAAGGAGCTATCTTTGGGCTATGCAAGGGAAATCAGTCATTTGAAGGCAAAGAGAGATCTTAAGGATATAAATATTATCAAGAGCCCTATCACCAAAAGAATAGTTTTGTCAAGGAAGAATTTTTTCTCCTCTAGACTCCTCATTTCTCCTGGCTGATATAAGAATTAAATTGACATGAGACCAGTGAACAGGAGAAAATCAAGTTTAATTTCATACCTATGGAGGGCTCCATAAGAATACAGGGGGTCACAGGCAGTCAGGCAATCAGGGCTGGTGAAGGAGGGGAAATTTTCCCTTCTTTTCCTTCTTAGTTCTTCTAGTTGATCTAATAATCAAATTGACACGAGAAAGATTAACAGGAGAAAATAATCACATTTGTTATACTTGTACCTATGGGGTCCCATAGGATATGGGGCCCAATGACAAATCTTGGTAGTTGAGGATTATATGCCATCTTGAGCTAGAGAGAAAAGTGGGTAGTGGTTTTGACTTCAAAAGGAAAACAGACAATTCACAGGTAAATGACAAGAAGCAAAAATTTGGTAAACGAATTCTTGTTGGGCCACCCAGAAACAATGGAGCACAGAAGGGAGTCTAACAAACAGACTCTACTAGGTTCCAACCTGTCTGCCACACTTATATCATATCATGATACTAAGGTGATAGCTCCCTTCCTTTAAGGGGGTTTTTTGACCTAAATTCCCTTAGGCCAGTAAGGGGGAGATAAAACCTGTTCTTGAGTCTTCTGTTTCTTAAAAATAACAAGCTTAAAATAATCAATATCCCCCAAAGGCATATTTTGTGGTGGCGTACTCTACTTCCCTTTGGTATCTTGTACCAAGTAAAGTGCCTGGTCCTGATTCTGCTGAAAAACAAAAACAAAAACAAAAACAAAAACATTTTTTTGTAGTCTGCCAGAGAATCAGTTCTAGGAGTTGGAAATACTAGAGTTAGAGAAGCCTATATAATGGTGAAGTTTCAATACCTAAGCAACAAGAATGAAATGAGTTACAGAAGACTTCAAGACAGCCCTGACTTAGACCTGACTTTCCTGCACCAACATGGGAGCCACCAAAACTACTAATGGAAGTGTTGTTATCTCCAGTGCCTGCAGAAACTGGAGTGCTGTTTTGATGAAAAGGAGCCCTGGCCACAGAGACAGCATGCCAGAGCTTAAGATGCCACATTGCACGCTACTGTTTCTGAGGGCTCTGGAGCCCAAGAGTCTTTCCAATATGTATATATCCCAGCTTTCTCCAAGAGAATAAGAAATTACACAAGGACTTATCCAAACAATATCATGAACAACCTCCTACTCAGATCCCCAGATATTAATTTTTTTTCTACTATCAGTAACTCTAATGACAAGGTTGAGCTTGTGGATACATCTGAGCCAAATCCTTGACAATGAACTCTTGAGTTATTTTGTTCTGAAAATGTACACACTTAAGTAATGTAGTGTTTCCATGTTGTGTTCCATGATAAATTCATCATTGAAAGCAAAGCTCAGTAGTTGAACTCGGGGAGATGCAGAGTCAGACAAGGTTAAGCAGGTCCCTTCACTACTCAACTTCTCAGAGTCTTTAACACTATATTGAAAAAATATTTTTCCAACTCCCAAGCTTATACATATGAAAATGCCTCCTGTATCATCCTGGCTTTATGAAGAACTGAGCCCATAACTGTAAACAAGAGCAATGGCTATTCCATATGAAGACTTCACAAACTTCCTCTTAACCAATCAAATGACGACTTCACAATCCTGTCTTATTTAGGCAAAACTTTCTTCCTTTATTCTAGATCTATCCCTTCCCTTTTTAACTTAGAAAGACTGAAGTCACAATTTGAGTGACACAGTTCTCCCTTACTGGTTGAGTAATAAACTCAGCTTTACTTTTTTCCTTTCTAATTATCATCACAGGTATAATAAACCCCCAAGAGGAGAATGGAGTATTTGCCTTTCCCAAGCTTATCCAACTATACACCAGTTTTCTCAATGAGCTTAGACTAAAGATTGCCTGCTATCTTCCTTAAGATGTATCTCTAAAGTCATCTCTGTTTTTATCAGGATCTTATAACTCTGTGATAGTCACAAATGCCTAACTAACTTGGAGATAAAATTTTTAAAATCCAATACAATATAATCTGAAGTATAATACAGAAAAATTTGGAGATAACTGTATATTTACCAAAGTATCTAGCGCCTGACCAAGTGTCTCACTGCCACTTTGAATAACAAATTGTCCTTTCAAATTTAAATGACTCCAATTACAAAAATGTCAGTAACACATAGCTCTTCCAGAGCCATCAACTTTCTATATGTGATATTCAGCTAGTCTTAAACCAACTAGGAGAATAGAACTCCTACGCACACTTTCAGCTGAGCTTATTCCATAATTCCCCTGTCATTTCTTTGATTCTTGAAAAATAATCTCTATCCTAAATGCAGAAGCAACTATTTTCCTAATAGTTGTTTGCTCTTCATCAAATATTGTTAAAGAAACAACAACCTAATGCCGCTCCCCATCTCCACACTACAACTTTAGTTCAAGCACTTGACCTACAATAATAGCTTCCTAAATCACCTCTCCACATCCACTCTTGGATCTCTTAATTCTCTTCAGTGGCCAGAAGAATCTTATAAAAAAAAAAAATACCATTTCACTTAATTAAAATCCTTCTAAGGCTTCTCACGAACTTTAGCAGCCAATGATTAATTTGGTCTATAAGACTGTTGATCTATCAGATCTGATCCCTGTCTATAATACCAGGTCCACCTCCCTAATTTCTCTATTGCTCTCCGGCCTCAGACACACTAGTCACCTCTTAGTTTCTCCAATACCCCAAGCTCTTTCCCACCTCAGGATACTTGCATACATACTATCCCATTACTTCAAATATCCTTTCATACTTACTGTACCTCTCACCACCATCCTCAATCTCAGCATGCCAAGTCAACCTTCAGAACTCTACTCAAAGGTTACTATTCAAGAAAGCTTCCACTAACTACCTCTCTATCTGCACCACCACCACCACTGGGACCTCCAGTTACAAGGTCTCATGACACTTTGTTCTTTTCTTTTGTAGAACTTACTATAATCATGATTTATTGTGAAAATTATTTAAAACTCAGTTTCTTTCCTCTCATACTCCTTCATATCAAACACACACACCACATGAAAGTTAGCTCCATGAATACAGATATTATTACATCCTTCTTGTCCTCCACTGTATTTCATATATCTATGACAGTGTCCTGCAATAGTTGTTGCTCAACATAACAATCACTGATGAATGAAGGACCAGAAAACTGGACTGACAGAATACAAGTCACATCACATATGGATTATATCCTCTGTAGTTCTATTATGTAAATATTCCATACTCCAGGTTTTAAAAGTAGAAATTAATTACCAAGGATACTATTATATTAGAATCTTCAGCTTATACCATTCACAAAAATAAATTCAAAATCTAACCATAAATAGAACAAAAAAAGTAATAGAAGAAAATATGGGAAGAAGCCATAATGACTTTGGTGTAGAAAATATGTTTTAAAAAAGAGATGAAATTCAAAGCCACTGAGAAAAACAGTATCCAATCTGAAACTTTATTACTATAAACAAAATTAGAATATAAGCAATAAATTGAAGAAAATATTTGCAACATACATATCAAATGATTAGCATCTAGAATATATAAAGAACATCTAAACACGACTAAGAAAAAGACCAAATAAATCCAACGGAAAAAAGGCAAACTCATAGAAAAACTAAAACTTACTAATAAACATACAAAGATGTTCAGTCTCACTATTAATCATGGGAAAGTAAAGTAAAACAATGAGATATCACTTTTTACCCCTCAAATTGGACAAAATTTACAAGTTTAGCAAGAAAATAATGGCAAAGATATGGGGGGAAAATATTCTCACACACAGCTATGCGTATATACTGGTGCAATCACTGGGAAGATAATTTGGCAGTACCAATTAATGTGTACAGCCTATGACACAGTAATACTTTTTCTCAGTATCTGTTCCAGAGTTACATTTGCATATATGCACAAAGAGGATGTTTATTATAGTACTGTTTGTAATAGCAACAATTGTAAACAACTTATATATTATCAATAGGTAAGTAGCTATTCAGACTATGGAATACTATGCCGAAAGTAGAAGGAATAAGGGAGATCTGTATGTACTGTGGACAGATCTCCATGACCCACTGCTAGAAGAAAATAGCAAATTGAGGAATGCAATATGAACACAAATACATGCATACACACACGCACACACAAAAGATATATTTTCTATGACTATATATCTCTACTGTATGTAAAAGAATAGAAGAAGGTGTGGAAGGCAAACACACTAGACTCAAAGAATAAACTTTTGGTAAGAGAGATGAGGAAGCAAGAATTTGTAAAAGGTCATTAGTTTCACCTGTAATGTTTTAAACGATTAGAAGAACATAATATGTATTATTTATGAACTTAATATTTTAAAATACTGAATGAAATATATAGAGCAAACTTCTAGCACACAGTAGGCTTTCAAAAACTGTATTATTTCTCTCCCTCCACTAAAAGTAATGAATACCTTGGGTTCAAACACAACAGAGCCCATGAAAATGAAATGTGTAAGACATAAGGGGAAGAGAAGTCCCTTATTTGGCACCTATAGAGTGGTGATTTAGGGAGTTTGAAGTGACAGCGAAAGAGTAAAAATAGAAATGGCAAGTACAGGAAGAAATGTCACTGACCTAGACAAAAATGAGCAAATGAGATCAGGGAAGATAGTCTCAAAGTAAAAAAGTAATGCTCAAAAGAAGACAGAGAACAATGCTATCATTAACTATTCTCTTACTAAACCTCTACCATGTTCCAATCAGCTTACATGCAGCTATCATTTAGTCTTCAAAACAACTATGCCCGTTTTAGAAGGTGGCATATTTGTCCCATGTCCTGCAATTGATGGCAAACGCAAGGGCCTGTACTCAAACCCAAAATTGTTCTTTTCTACTACGCTTCGTGGACAATGCAAAAGGAAAAAAAAAAACAACAAGAGAAACAAGTAGAGGTATAGATAAAAAATCAAAACAAACAAACAAAAAATTAAAAACAGAAAAACAAAAAGAAAGCAGAGAGGGGCAGGCGTGCGGACGGAAGCGGTCAGCTCTGAGACTTTTTTTAGCTCCTGGGGTGCCGGGTGCCTCAACTCGCGCTGGGCACAGAGAGGACCAAACCTCCCAGAGCCTAGAAAGGCTCCAGGGCAGCGAGGAGGTGGGGCGAAAGTAGCTTCCGGTTCCGAGTGCAAAGGCCCCACGTGTTCCGACCCGCCAGGCCCCGCGCTGCTCGGATCCGGCGGCGCTACTTCGGCCGGGAGTGGGTGGGGGAGAAGCCGGGGCAGGGGAGGAGCTGCCGGAGCTGTCGGAGCCGTGAGTGCTGGCGGGCTGGGCTGGGCCGGGCCGGATCGGACTGAGCTGGGCAGCGTAGGGCGGGGAAGAGGGGGAGGGGTTGAAAACCCCGCCCCCCCCTCCGGAGCCTGGGGAAATCACACTGTGCTGGGGAAAGGGCCGCGGCAGTGTAGTGAGGGGCCCGAGGCGTTGCGGCCCTCGTGTCACCTGGTGGCCGGAGCTAGAACCTCTGAGGACGCGGATGGCACTCCAGGCGCCTTTCTTTCCAACCACCGCCCCCTCCTGAGGCCTGCAGAAACGCAGTTCGGTCGTACCTCCCCTTGCTTCCGTGCCAACTGCCCCTCTGGAACCAAAGGAGGGGTGATCTAGGCCCCTTTATTTCTCGCAGCGTTTTCTCTCCCCACCTCTCAAATTGCTCAGGAATTTTCCTTGCAGACTCCCTGCCCAGACCAGCCCCATCTCTTCTCACAGCTAACCCCTGGTCAAACACACGCAGAAGTACTCACCCGTGATCTCACCCGTGATCATACTAAGCCTTGCAGACAATCTGTTCTGTGGCTTTTCAGCTGCCTGTGTGACTGACCTGCGACCCTTCCCTCGAGCCAGTGGCTTCTGTCTCCACTTGCAACCACCCTCCTCTGAACCCTTAACAGCAGGAGTTAACCCTCAGCAGGAGTATAAGGGCTCCTCCTCTTTGTTTGGTTTGACTAAAAGTTGTTAGTTTGTGCTATGGACATGCTCTGTTCCCTCAGAAAAGTGTCAGCCCAGTTTTTATTTTTCTAGGCATTAGATGTTATTGTCTCCTAGGAGCTTTGATAACCCTTTCTGCCTTCGTCTCTGTACTGACCTTCCCAAAAGTAGACTCTTTGGCCTAGTTCTTCCACCACCTTGGATCTGGGGAGCAGTGCCACATCGAGGCTCTCACTTGGAGACAGCCTTAGAGCTGTTGCTTTTTCTCTGTCCAGACTTTGCAGGTGATACTCAGAAGGCACAAGGAATGCTAGTGGAGTCCCTTATCCCTCCTCCCAACTTCTCTTCCAAGCTGCCCCTTGGGCCTTGATCCAGAAAGCCACTTCAGAAAGGTGGTGTGGTAGCCATGGGAGGCCTCTTGTTGGAAAGTATGTGACAGCTGAGCAGTTAGAGGAGTTTGTGGCCATGTATTTTGAGTAACTTTCAGGTCGTACCGTCTATTATATGAAGGTGGGCAGGTTTGGAGGGAGGATGGGAATATTTCCTCCTACAACCAAACACCTGGGATTCATAATCTTTCCCCTTTTCTCCTCCAGTTATACACCCTTTTGCACTTATTCTGTATACTGTATTGCAGTAGACAGTTATTTCAAGGACACAGCAAAGTTTACTACGATGTAAGAGACTCTTGTACATTACAAACTATAGAGATGAGATCAGTTACAGGTTTACAACATTTTTTCCCCAGTTAATTTGGCACAGGCATAAAACATATAACAATTCTGGACTCTTTTTTCTTTTTTAAACCTTCCTTTACATTTGGCCAGCACTAGAAAAGTTAGATCCTTTCTGCTTGAACTCCAGATTTACTTACTTTGCCTTAGATACTGGTTCTCAAATTTACTATGCATCTTAAACACCCGAAGGGCTTGTTAAACTCATTGCTGGTGCCACCCCTGGAGTTTCTGATAATAGGTTTGGGCTGGAGCTTGAGGATTTGCATTTCTAACATGTTCTTAGGTGCTGGTGCTGCTGGTCTGGGTGGGTTTCTTAAACTGAGAATCACTGCCTTTGGCCAGACTTGTTCACATAAACATTGCAGTGGTTTGGGTATCAGAAAACTTGTGTGTGAGTACTTCTGTGCTGGGAAGTAGTAATAGGATCTTGTATTTAAGATTTAACCACTTAGGTCTTTCTTTCATTTGTAGAATGAAGAACATATACTTTAAAAAAAACTCCAAATGCTGCTTATCATATTGAAGGTGAAACAGTGATGAGTTTTTCTCTTGATTTTTCTTATTTTTCTTGATAGGAGCCTCCATTTTGGTCATACAGCTTATACACATATTTTAGGTTTTTGCTGTGAATCCCTGGTATGTAAAGTTACTGCTGTTTCTTAACTATATGTTAAAATCTTTAAGGTCAGAGCCTGTGCTTTTTTCATCTTTCTCTGCCTAGCACCTTCAGTTGTGTGGGACGCAAAACTGATGTTCATATATTTGGAATGAACTCCATCCCCTGCCCATCTGCCCCCTTGAAGAAGTTTTTCTTCACTAATCCTGTGCCACATGGTAAAGCAGTAGTGAATGATTGTGCCATCTGATTTCCCTAGGAGATTGGAATAAATGATAACGCCAAATGCCTATAACTGTCCCTGTGAGTGGTTTATTACCCAGAGGTCCCGACATCCACTGATTCTGAATTTCATTATATCTTTATCCAAGTTAGGGGAAGAGAAACAGCTTAATTAAATGCAACACATTTTTATTGAGCACCTTTTCTGTACCAAGTGTTTGACAAAATGTTAGGCGTTGGAAATATAAAAATGATTAAGGAGGTCCTTGCCCTTAGGGGCAGGACTTACAGTGGAAGATAAAGATACTAAACATTCCTCACAACAAGAATGGTATCCTGGGATTACTTTATGTTGGACCATGATTTAGCCTGCAGTGGAAACCTGATACTCTCATATTCCTCTGGTCCTGCAGGCATTGGTCCCATCCTTTAACAGCTCATCATATGCAAGGGAGCCCTAAGCAAAACCAAAAGGAAGTCATATAGATAAAGAATGGAGATGCAAGGGAGCCCTGAGCAAAACCAAAAGGAAGTCATATAGATAAAGAACGGAGATTATCTCGACTAGCATATTAATTACAAAACTGAAAACTTGGTAAATGACTTTTGAATTGAATATTTTAAGTTATTCATATTTATACCTCAGGTCAGGTTATGTTTATAATATATGTTATCCTGTTATTTTTCATTAAATAATGGTACCTCTGTGTAATTGGCATTGACCACATTCATTGTAGTAATTCATTGGATACAGCTAACTTAACGCTGGCTGCCAAATGAAAACTGCTGCCATCCTCAGGGGGGTCAGGTTTGATGACTGCCTTTTTCCTGCTTCAGATTAGTTTGTAATGTTCTGTTTTAAAACTGGGGCATATTGGTCTGTTTCATTTAAGTCATTAAACACCTCTGAGTAATAACCCTTATTTAAGGTTAAAAAGCCTAACTTTCATGTTGGAGATTAACCAGTATGATCATGATGACCACATATTTAATTCTGGACTCTTCATATCTGTATTTAGCCTGTAGGGCTTCTCAACTCAGGAATAAATTACTTTCACCATCCTAGGCTAATACATTGTGGCCTGAGTACTCAATAAAGAACCATATATCTTTGTTCCTCTCAAAAACCCTCCTTTATCACTATCAGAAAGCGGGATGGTTTCTCAAAAGATGATCCAGCTCTCTGCCTTTAGATAGAGAATCATCCCTATTTTCACGATGAATCAATGTGACTTGTCCAAGCCCACACATTTTTAGGAGGTAGAACACAGATCATCTACCTCCAAAGGCAAAACTATCAACTCTTCAACCTTCTGAGCCTGTGGTACATAACCTATAGAAAACATGTTAATTAAAAATAAAAAGAATTATTTTGATTTTAAAGCTTTATTTTATGCGTTTCATGTTTACATTTACTCTTGACATTTTTTTATACACGCTTTACTTTTGATCCTAGCCATTAAGTCTACAAAGTTTCAGGGCAGAAGATATTTATGTGTAGCTTCCACTGACTTCCCTGTACCACCACTACTTACTTGGCTTTTTTACTTCTTTCTGTCTTCCCCTTCTCTATACCTTACTCTTTTTCTTTGAAACCTATTGTTAAGAGCTTTGAGCCACTTCTTGTGCAACTCAAATATTTTATGTTGAATCTAATGAAAGGAAAAAAATTAAGTGGTAAAAATATTTTAAATAGTTTTTAAACATGGTTTGAAGCATACTGATCATGATGTGATCAAAAGTCAGTGAATGCATTCCCTTTTATTTTTATTTTTTGCCTTCTGGGTTGTTTTCAAAGGACTTCTTGGGTATACGACATGTGCTTTCCTCAAATTGCCTCCTCCCCATTACAGGAAAGGGGCGGGGGACTATGATATTGGTAAGTAGAAGTATTGCTAATATGGTCTCCGGCATGAGAGCCTATCTTTAAAGTTCCAACCCATCTGTGTTCCAAGGATATTTAATCCTACCTTATAAGTGCCTTCAAACAAGGACTCTTCTGATTTAACACTTTCCTTTTGATACAGCAGAAACATTTTTCCTGTACATTTTAATTTTTGTAATTATGATGAAATAAAGGACTGTTTGCTTGTTCAAATTTAAATCTTGCCTTTTTCCCCAAAAGAGTTTAAAGCAACTTGAAAAAAAAGAGAACAGAGTATATTGAGATCTATCTGCCCTATGCCAGGTTCTATGCTGAGTTATTTTATATGTTACCTCATTTACTCCTTAGAACAGCCATGCAAGGTAGGTAGTATGAGCCACATTTCGAAGACTGAGACTTAGGGAGTGTCACATGGCTAATAAGTTAGGAGAGGGATCCAGACCCAAGGCTCCAAAGCCCTTAACCTGTATGTGGAAAGCATGGATAAACGTTTGTATATAGGACAATTAATATAACGAATCTTTTCAGTGGAAGGATTATACTGGAATAATCTGTAGTTTTAAAGAACCAATAAGCGTTGGAAAAGGGTTATTAATTTTTATTAGCTGATTTCTGTTCTAGAGCAATGAGAGAGGTCTGTTGGAGTGGCCCAGCGAGGAGTCACATTCAGATGCCCAGGTTACGGGTCTGCATTAGGGTAAAAGATGTAATGGAGACTGGAAAGGTATGGGTATCCGCTAAATAAGATTGTTTAAACCTCCGATCACAGTTGACTTCTGAAAATTATTTACTAGTAAATAGATCACCATCTCTCAGATAATATGGGACTACAAATCTTTTCATTTAGGGTCTGGAAAGATCACCCCAAATAGTGAGGCATCATAGTAAGACATTTTAAGACAGAGAACCAGATATCCTTTCATTGCCTGCAGTTTTCTGTTCTGGTCAGAATTGTGTTATTGTCTTCACAAGCCTGTGACACATTCAGATAAGGGGCAGAGACAGCTGGACCAAAGATTGGAGAAAGGTCTTTTCCTTTTCCACATCTTCTCCCCATTCCCGTCCCATACATCCAGGACCTAGGCTTGTGAAACATCTCTACAGACATGTTTTAGAGCCTTCTGGAACCAAGTCTTTTACTCTTCCTGGCCTGGCTTCACATTCTCTCTATATTTGTCACCGTGGAACCCTTCCAAGGACAGACATTGAATAGAAAGATATTAGAATAGCGAGGGCAACAAATTGCAGGGCAGACTTTCAGTGTTGCATATCCCATTAATTGTAGATTTAAAAAATACCATTTTCTGTCTGTAGTATTGATATCTGATATTTGCACAGTACATGTCATAAACGCTCACAGATCTCAGCCAATCTGAGAACAGTTATCTGCAGAAAGCTCTACCCTTTACAAGAGCTCTTTTGTATGTTATGAAACCCTTAGAGTAGCTCCAGTTTCTTGAGGATCTAGGGCTGGAATGTACATCTTTGGATACCTAATCCAGTGCTCTTTCCACATTACCACCTGCTTCCTGTTTTACAGTCTGATGAGCTAAATAGCAAGATGAACCATTTTCACCACACAGACCAGTAGATATACATGTGTGCTATGATATAGGGAGGTGCAAGTTCCTGTGGAAAAAATCTGGGAGGCTCAGGGAAGGCACCCTGGGAAAACTGAGCCCTGAAGGATGAGTAGGGATAAAGCGGGTAGAAAAGGATATTTCAGGCAGAGTGGACAGCATCTTGAAAGCCCAGTGAGGGCAAAAAAAAAAAAGACACAGAACAGTACTTTTGAACAGTGATTTTCAGTGTAAGTGACAATCATGGGAGAAAAGAGGTAGGCAGGAGCCAAGTCTTGAAGGGCCTTGAGAATCAAATTGTAAGAAGTTTAAATTTTATCCTATAGACAGTGCGAAGCCAGTGGCTGATTTTGTATGTTAGAAAGTTCACCACTCAGACCTTCCTGCAATATTGCAGGTGAAGCTAATGCATGTGTGTGGGGGCGGGGAGGGGGAGGAGCGGGGAAGGAGTTCCTGTCTATTATTAAATTCCTGCACCCACCTACCCCATCAAAAAAAAAAAAAAAAAATCTAAAAGTAAATATATAGATTCCAGAAATAAAAACTAGAGAAGTAAGTAAAAGCTGACTTTACCACAGCCCAAGGAGATTTCAACCCAAAAGTTGGTTAAAGGGTTTAGGGTTCTAATATCTGTGCTCCAATAAGGAGATTGATGGAGTTGGGGGAGGTATGTAGAATTGAACCATCTAACAGCCTGAGGCCTTGAAGAGCAGCCTCCTCCATAAAAATCTGTCTAGTGATCAAGCAAAGGGGCAAGGAAGTAGGCCTACATAGCTTTGGGTAGAACAAAAATCACAGGCATAGGCCCAAATAAAGCACTATCAGATAATTTGGGAGTTGAGAAAAACTGATCCAAGATCATTGAAACCATTAGTCCTTAGGTAGAAGCAAGTGAAATTCAAAGGTCTCTCTTTTATAACCTAGGGCTCTCAGGACTCCCAAAGTAAAAACAATCTCAGTGGAGATGGGCATAAAATTTAAAATATTACAAACCACCATAAGGTAGAGATAGCAGATTCAATAAGTATGAAAATTAATGCATGAGAATCTAGAGACTCAGCTGTTACAAGTGGATTGCTAACCTTGAAGGTGGATTTGAGGCAGTTCTATTGCACAAAAAGATTAAAAAATGAAGAATTCTTCAGGTTGCATGTGGAGACTGCAACCTGGCCTGGAGGGAGCTGGACCAGGAAGACCGGTGGTGAAACTTGAACCAAGTTGTTCATTCAACATTTAAGTGCCTGTTATGTGCCAGTGTAGTATAGGAGCCAACGCTGTCGTTTTTTAAAAAGGATTTTATATAGGGTGTTTTAGTGGGTCGTAATGGCTCAGCTGGCAGTGGAGATGAGATAGATGAATTCGAAAGACATTTAGAAGACAGTTAACAAGATTTGGTAAATAAGAGTAGAAGCAGAGGAGAAAAAGACTGATTTTTCCTGTTAAAGTAGGAAGAAAACTTCGAAGTGGAGGTTCATTCATTTAAATGCATTTATTATGTACTTTATTATAGGTATTTGAGGATTAAAAAGCTTAGTCCGTAATTTCAAGGAGCTTCACAGGAAAGATAAATAGGTATTTGATGTGACACATTGTGATAGAGATGTACCCAGGTTGCTGTGGAAGCAAAGTGATTTCTAACCATGTCAGAGGATAGGGAGAATGGGATCAAAGACATTACCTCAGAACATGTGAAGTCTGAGCTATATGTTGAAAGATAAGTAAAGTCTAACCTAATGAAGGTTGAAGAGTCAGAAGGAACAGCATGTTCAGAAGCCAAAGGATGTAGGGCTTTTGTGTGCTTCACATGCACACGGTGTGTGTGTGTGTGTGTGTCTTTGAAAGGTTGGAAAGAAGGTCGATCTAATATATGATACTTAGAAGTTTATATCACATTTACAGGACAGAGAGTGATTGAGGGTCTTAAATAGGGAAGTGACATGACCAGATTTACCAAGAGCACTCTTGATACTATGACTGTGACTTAAAAGGTAACAAATCTGGAGGTAGTTAACTTATATTTAGAGGCGGTTTCAACCAGATGAGAACTGATAAGTCATGGGAATGAAGAAGACAGGACCTGTCAAGAAAACTAGAAACACATCATGCCACATTGAGGTGGAGTAGAGTATGCTATGCAGAAGAAACAGCCTTCATACAGGCATGGAGGCCTGAAGAGACCCTATCGTAGGGAGATCAGCAATGCATTTATAGCCAGGTGACACAGAAAAAGGTAGAATTCAAGACTTGAAAAATAGCTTGAGGGCTGATTGTGAAGAGCTTCATGTGCCATACCAAGGATTTTGGAACTGGTCTTAGAGTTAGAAGTTATTTTTTTAAGTGTTGAGTAATGCAGTTAGAACTATAATTTAAAAGCAAAAAATTGACATTGGGGTACACTTCACAAATAGTAATGCATTTAATCCGCATAGTAACCTATTAGCTACCATTATTACCTCTATTCTATAAACGGGGGAACAGGCATAAGGAGAATAAGAACTTGCCCATGGTCTCCTATCTAGTGAACAATAGAACAAGGATTCAAACCCTAGCAGCCTGACTCCACTGGTAACCTTATACACCCTAAATGTTTCTCAAGGAAGAACATCAGAACCACACATGGCATTTCTAAAGTTAGTTGCCTAGATTGAATGAATCAGAATATCCAAAGGAATGATACGTTTTGCAAAAGCTCCACAGATAGTTCTGCTGCACTTGGCTCACAGTCGAATACTACTGGGATCCCAATTACAAAGTTATGGCTGTGGCCCGTGCAAGAGGTGAGGGCCCAAACTAAAGCAGTCTATGTAAAAAAAGAGGAGGAAATAGATTTAGAGGCGTAAGAAGTAGAAATTTTTTAATGAGCAATGGGGAAGAATCAAATTTGAATCCAAGGATTACAAAGTTAGGTGTTTGCTGAATAAGTGATGATCTAGCCAAGACAGTATTCTGGAAAGAAGAGATTTGGGAGTAAGGATAATAAATTCAGTTTTGAACATTTGGGTTTGAGGATCTGTAGATCTTTCAAATAAGTTTGTCTTAACAAAAGGAAAGTTGCTTTTTGGGGTGCCTGTATGTCAGCCACTATGTAAGTGGCTTTCCTCACTGTTAACTTATACAATCCTCCGCTCAAACCTGAGAGTCCCCATTTAACAGAAGAAATTAATATTGGGTATGATTCAGTTCAGAATGAACCTCAATAAAGCCTTCCCTGTCTATTTCAGCCATGTTGATGTGTCTTTTCTGAGAATATACATCATAGTAAATATGTAAAAGTGTGTGTGTGTGAGTGTTTGTGTAAAACACCATGGTCATTACCACACATTTTTAGCCAATGATTTTGAGTGTCTTTACAGGTTCACAGGTTTCATGAAGTAGAAATTAGAAAAAAGCAGTGCCATATTTTTTAATGGAGTGTGAACCTTGCCTAGGAAAAGAGGTGGGGAACACACCTTCAGGCGTAGGTTATTTTATTCCAACTAGATCTATTTGTAACATATGGGGATTAGGGGACAAGGACTTTAATAGTCTGAGGAAGTGTTACATGACCAAGGTTATGATTGAACTCAGACCTGCTATTTCTGTGTATAATATCATGCTTACACTGTTGTTTGTCTCTGCTTCTCTACCCCAGGTCTCTTGGGAGAAACTCGAGGTGCCCAGGCTGAGACTGGGGTGTGATGACAGTGTGAGCTCTAGATGGTGTGAGACCACCCCAGAGCCAGAAAATGGCTGCAGCCTTGGAACCAGAGGACCAAGATCTTTGGGAAGAAGAGGGGATTCTAATGGTGAAATTGGAGGATGATTTCACTTGTAGGCCAGAATCTGTCTTACAGAAGGATGATCCCGTGCTTGAGACTTCGCACCAGAACTTCCGACGCTTTCGCTACCAGGAAGCAGCAAGCCCTCGAGAAGCTCTCATTCGACTCCGAGAACTTTGTCATCAGTGGCTGAGGCCAGAGAGGCGGACAAAGGAGCAGATCCTAGAGCTGCTTGTACTGGAACAGTTCCTTACTGTCCTCCCTGGAGAACTGCAGAGCTGGGTGCGGGGCCAACGGCCAGAAAGTGGCGAGGAGGCAGTGACACTGGTGGAGGGTTTGCAGAAACAACCCAGGAGACCAAGGCGGTGGGTGAGGAGGGGGAGTCCTGATCTGTGTGATGTGGAGGGGGACTATTTGCTGGAAGGATGGATTTGGGGGTAGGGCTTCAGGGACCCATAAATTAACCCTTTAAATTTAATTGGCTCTGCCCTTGTGTTGTACCTGGATCCATGAGCCCCAAGGGGCAGAGGTGTTTGTGTGTGTCTGTGTGTGTGACTGTGACTTCCTGGTTTTTGAAGCACCTGCTTAGGGACTATCTTAGGAGCCTCGGTCACCCCAGGATCACATGGCTTTGGTTTTCCCTTCTTTGGATGTTGAAACTCCAGGTCTTAGGGAGAAGAATTTTGTCACTTCCTCAAAGGTTCTCATAAACCCTCAGTCACAGATTGCCTGCTCAGGACAACAAGACAGAGAAGCAAACAAGGATTGCTGCCGGTGGGATAGGTGGAGATAGGAAGCATAGGACCTCTGAGCCCTGGGTGATAGGGACAGGGTTGAGGGAAGTAAGAAAGCAGTGCCGTATCTGAATGTCCCCTGCCTTATCCTGGTGAGGATAACCTTCAACAACTCTTTGCATGCCCCAGTGGAATGGAAATTTTCCCTCTTCATCTGGGTCCCTCTGGGAGTTTTTCTGTTGGCAGCTTCTCCTAAAATAAGCCCTGATGACAAACAAGACTTTCCTCCTGACTCCATGGTGACTGGAAGTTGGAATTATTCCCAGGTGACTGTCCATGTTCATGGCCAGGAAGTCCTGTCAGAGGAGACATTGCATCCAGGAGCAGAACCTGAGTCACCTAGGGAGCTGCAGGATCCTGCGCAGACCTTGACCCCCGAGGAGTCCCATGAGGAGACCACACAGAACCCAAATCTGGGGGCACCAGAGGAGCAGAGCCTGTACCATGAATTGGAGTTCCAGCCCCTGCAGGAGAGCGGTGGGAAGCCTCAGCAGAAAGGGGGCATTGTAGCAGAGTGCGGGGAGGGAGATATTTCTCCTGTACCAAGGAGACTGGGTAGATTGTAATGGGAATAACTCAGATTCCAGGGTACTGAGGAGACAGTACTAGCTAGAGTCCCCTATAAATGGGTAAGCTTGGAGAGCAATATTCTTGGTTATTCTCTTGGCATCTGATAGTGTTATAGATGGTAGTGTCGGGATGACTTGAGCTACTGTTGGGCCACTTTCTTGATTCCCACCTTCCCACCAAAGATGCTGGGGTTGATCAGCTATTTGCCAGTTACAGGGGTGCACTGCAGATTGCTGACCTCTGCCTTTTTTTCTTCGTAGAGGTTCCAGTACCCCAGGACCCAGACATTCCTGAGGAGAGGAACACTGGGAACTCAGAGATGGTTGCCCTTCTTACTGCTCTGTCACAGGTGTGCCTTCATTTCCCTTTATTCCACAGAGAATTTGAAGAACAATGAGGTGTTAGCCATATATTCAGTGGGTAAGACAGAACTCAAATTTCTACTCTCCTTTTGCAGTTTAAGTTCTCAATTCTGCACGTGTCTTTACAGGGCAGAATTGAATCTGTTGAGATCAGTTATAATAGTCAGTTGGATCTACAGGCTCCAAAGCCTCTTTATTTGCCACTGACCAGAGTGACTAACAGAATGGGATTATTTTATAACGCTCAAATATAACTTTGAAGTTGTTGAATGAGAGATTGTTTTTGGGTTTTAGGAATAAACTTGATAGTCATTTGTAAGGATGACGGCTGCAGAAATGATTTCTGAAGTTGCCTGGTATACTCTTCCAGGGACTATATTCAGTCCGGTCACAACATTTGTGGAGATTCACCATGGTCAGAGCCCAGAAACTAAACTATGTGGCTGGAAGAAAAAAGGATAGAATTCATCCATGTTTTTAGATTGTAGTCCAACTGAAGAAAAAAAAGTCCTGTTTATGCTCTGTAGATTTTGTAAGTGATAAGAGTGATTAGAGAAGGTCACTTAGGGAAAGCTTAGAAAAGTTGACTTTTTATAGAAATGTAAATAGCATTAAAGCATCAAATAAGGAGTTGAATAATGACCTCTCAGACTTTTCTTGTATTTAAACAACAACATCTGGAAGAACATAGGTTGGTTCTGAGAGAAAGCAGTGGGACTGGAGGGAGCAGGAGTAGGGCCAGTGCAAAAGTAGAAAGTCAGGACACAATGACAGAGGTAAAACATTTCCTGAAAGGGAGCCGACTGTCCCATTTTAGTTCTTTTTGTCTCCTACATGGATTCTGTCTGTGCCAAGAACCTTCATTCCAAGAACAAAATATGAGACTCTGTAAGGCATCACTTTTTAATTGAATCCTGGTGATGTTTCAGGGTTTGGTAACTTTCAAGGACGTGGCTGTATGCTTCTCCCAGGACCAGTGGAGTGATCTGGATCCAACACAGAAAGAGTTCTATGGAGAATATGTTTTGGAAGAAGACTGTGGGATTGTGGTCTCCTTATGTAAGTAATTTCAAGTTTTTCTAGAATGTTGTGATCGCAGAGATCTTTTTCCTGTTGGAAATTATGGCATCTTAGACCTTAGACTGTATGTACTACACTTCTCTTATGCCACCCCCACCAATGACATTGAAAGATGAGCAGTGGAGGATGAGACCCTTTGTAGTTAAAGGGAAGAGAAAATACGTAGAAAGTGGTTGCAAACTTCTAATAAGAAAATCAAGTTTAGTATATTTGAAATAAGCATATGAGTTTTGAAACAAGCAATAAAAGTTAATCTCCTTACTCGAATATGGGAAAAGAGGGTAGCATTTACAGTTGTGTAATTATTGAGTTGTAGGTGAAAGTCAAGGGGTATGCAGTTCTTGGTTGGAGGTGTTGAAGCTAAAGAGACGAAAGATTTGATCGACTGAACTGGCTATTCTACAGTCTTGTCATACAGGAAAAACCTGCTCTTAACACTGGGAATTGTTGAAGCAATCATAATATCCTGTTTTCCCTCTCTTGAGCAGCATTTCCAATCCCTAGACTAGATGAGATCTCCCAAGTTAGAGAAGAGCCTTTGGTCCCGGATATCCTAGAGCTTCAAGAGCCTCAAGAGCCAGAAATCCTGAGTTTTACCTACACAGGTGAGGAATGACAGAAGGAATCTTCATCCCTTGAGCTGGCTGTTCTCTAGTCTGATTCTCCCTCTGAATGCCAAATTCTTCTATCCTTTTCCTCCTCTTCACCCTTCCTGTCATTCGTTTGAGGTATATATAATGCAAAATGGTGAAAGATAAACCGAGACTTTTGGAATTGTGATTATTCCATTTCCTGAACAGTTCACTTAAACTTTAGATATTCAATCTCTACATTTGCGAAATGAGGATAATAATATTTTTCCAAATTAAGGCTTATTGACAGCTTGAGATAACATACAAGAAAGTGCCTAGCACATGACAGGCATTCAGTTGACTGATTATTTTCTTCTTTCCTAACTACTATAGTTATTAAATATAGGCTTCTCTCTGTATAGTCTGGCCCTTCCAGAACTCTGTTTAAAAATCCTCCCATTGTGTAGAAGGAATCATTATTGCTATAATTTCCCCTTTTCTCCTCTCACCCTCTCTTCAGGAGATCGGAGTGAAGATGAAGAGTTTCTTGAGCAAGAAGATCTGAATTTAGAAGATCTACACAGGTCTGTTTTAGGAGATCTTGAAATCCACCAGACTCCAGATTGGGAAATAGTCTTTGAAGATGATCCAGGTAGACCTAATGAAAGAAGATTTGGTACAAATATTTCTCAAGTTAATAGTTTAACGAATCTTCGAGAAACCACACCTATCCACCCTCTGTTAGGGAGACATCATGACTGTCCTGTATGTGCAAAAAGTTTCACGTGTAACTCACACCTTGTTAGACACCTGAGAACTCACACAGGGGAGAAACCCTATAAATGTTTGGAGTGTGGGAAAAGTTACACACGGAGCTCGCATCTTGCCAGGCACCAGAAGGTTCACAAAATGGGCACTCCTTATAAATGTCCCCTAAACCGGAAGAATTTGAATGAGACTTCCCCTCTAGTCCAGGCTGAAAGAACTCCACCTGTTGAGAAACCCTATAGATGTGATGATTGTGGAAAACACTTCCGTTGGACTTCAGACCTTGTTAGGCATCAGAGGACACATACAGGAGAAAAACCCTTCTTCTGTACTATTTGTGGCAAAAGCTTCAGCCAGAAATCTGTACTAACAACGCACCAAAGAATCCACCTGGGAGGCAAACCCTACTTGTGTGGAGAGTGTGGAGAGGACTTCAGTGACCACAGACGGTACCTGGCACACCGGAAGACACATGCAGCTGAGGAGCTTTATCTCTGTAGTGAGTGTGGGCGGTGCTTCAACCATAGTGCTGCATTTGCCAAGCACCTGAGAGGACATGCATCAGTGAGGCCCTGCCGATGCAATGAATGTGGGAAAAGCTTCAGTCGGAGGGACCACCTCGTCAGGCATCAAAGAACACACACTGGCGAAAAACCATTTACGTGCCCTACCTGTGGAAAAAGCTTCAGCAGAGGCTATCACTTAATTAGGCATCAGAGGACCCATGCAGAAAAGACCTCCTAGCTAGGTCCCATGTGAGGAGATCTATATTCAGCCCTGACCCAGAGATGGGCTAGGAGAAGCCCTCTCATCAGCCTGGGGAGACCTTTTCCAGGGAGTCTACATGACCTGCCCAGATCTACTACATAACCTCTCCTGCAATTAAGTAAAACCCCTGAGCATAACCTCTCAACCTTTTACTCCTTGAAGAACTAGCTACTTTACCCAAAGTACAACCTGAATTGAGGCTTCTTGATTGGAGTGTTCCTGCCTCTACTTCATGGGTACGAAGTAGGAGAATTAGAATACTTCAGGGGTTGTGGTTATTATATTTTCCCCAAAATGAGCTGTTCGATATCCTAAAGACTGCTCAACAGCCTCAAGTTTAAAGTGACCCAGGACAACCCCTTAAGTTTGGTAAGGGACCAGCCTGTAGGACTCTGTCTTTACTGGGCTCAAATCTTAAAGCACATAGCCCCGAACTCGAGGCCAGAGATTTGCATTCTGATGGCTTTGCCACACATTCACAGGATAACTGTACACATCTCACTGATTCAACTTTCTCCCCATGCACTTTCCTTGACACTGGGGAGAGATGGGAGAAGTGTTTGATGAGTGAAAACCTCAAGGCTGCTTCACATGGACCTTGTCAGTATACTTCTCTTCCCCATTGTCAAAGTGATACCAGGTGCCTGGCACTGCTAGAAAGGAGGACCTAGTCAGAAGCCTCTTTCCTGGTGGGTTTTTTTCCCTTGTTAGAATACTCATGCCGTTAGCCTTCCTACTATTCTACCAGTCTCTTGGTTTTGTCCCTAGCACTTTTTCTACTGCAAGTGGGGTGTAGCATTTGGGTGCCAAGGAATTTAGTAAAGCATAATTAAATCATAATGAAATAATTTACATTTGCACATACATACAAACCCACCTACCCCACCCTCTTCTCGGGTTTGAGGGAATTTTGGAACAGTGTCAGCTTATAAAGACACTATGATAATCACAGAATCATAATTCATTGGGTCACATAACATGAAGAAAACTGGAGAAGATCTGAGATCAAATTATGGAAAAATTAAAGAGCTGTTACTGCTGGCCAAGGCTATCAAGACTATTCTGACACCCCACTCCCATGATCCCTGGTTCTCTGATATCAGGGAAAATTATGAACCCCAGCACCTGGGACCCTGAAGAATTTACCAGGAGTAAATGGCTTTCATGTATTTTCATTGTTTGCTTTTTCTTATGTGATTTTATTTTCATGTAATTAAGAACTAAATAGATATGGCCCAAGGATTTCTGTTGTCTGATAAAGGTTCCATGGAGACGAGGCTGAATGATTATGAACCTCACGTAGTCTGATTGTGGGAGTGGCAGGACTGGGGAGACTGTCCTCCATATATGGAGCACAGGGTGTGGGATTAAAGCATGAGAAGGGGCACTGTCTTCTATGGTTTCTTCTGCTCCGATTTTCGGTTCACTGTGTACACCAGAGGAGTATGGGCAGGATAACAAGGCCTCAACCTTAACAGCTCAACAAGGAAATTTTCATTTTGATCAGCAATGATAGTCTCATTGACTGGTTTTAATACCAGTCAACCATTGTTCTTTGGAAATATATACATATGAAATAAAAGTAACATGGGGCAGCCAAGTTCCCTGGTTTCTGAAAGTTTACAGTTAACTTATTCACTTCTAGGATGTCGGGTTATTGATTCTGTTGAGTATTCACTTCTAGGATGTCAGGTTATTGATTCTGTTGAGCATTCATACTCAAAAAGAGACCAGGGAGTACAGAGTAGTTTTCCATGCAGTCAGGCTTGGCATGGTTAGCAAAGCCACAGGTAGAAATGTACACACAGGTAAGACCTGAGCCTGGAGTTTGCAGAAGAGACTGTCCTAATATGCAAACATTTCTGAACTGTAGATCAAAAGTTTATACAATTTGTCCTGGGTGAAATATCGCAGCCTCAAAAGATAATTTCTCCTAGCTCTTACCGTTTCTGGAAGTTGATAAAATTCTGGAGGTACAGAACAAACTGACTTAATTCACTAATTTCACTGCATTATTGCAGTAAGTGAAAATCTATCAAGAGAATTCTATATAAGGGAAAGTTTGAGAGACTGGTCCAGTTTCTTGGAACATCAAGTAGTTCTTTTATTGTTAATCCCTATGCTGATACTAAATCTCTGGTCCCTTGTAAGCTACTGTATTTTCCGGAGTTCGAGAAGGGACATGATATCTCCTAAATCTGAACACAAACTGTCCCTGTTTGCAGTAGCAGGGCTAGTACAAGATAAACTGGAATGAGCAAGAAGCAGTAAGGAAGATGCAGAAGCACAGAATGTTCTTGCCATTTATAAGGAGTTCCCTGTAGAATTTTGTGAAGCATTGAATTTTGATGTTCTTAAATACCATATAAATAGAGAAGTTTGAGGAAGAAAAAGGCAGGATTTTGAAGATATTGGGAGAAAGCTATGAAGTCTAACTTAGAGAATTGCTGGGTAGCTGGAATGATGGAATAATGTGCTAATAAAGTTACAAAGTTAAAATGACATAATACGTGGCCATTCATTTTGTAATAACCAAGGAATATTCAGCCTCTTCTCCATCCCAAAGTCCCAAGACAAATAAGTGGAAAGAAAGGAAAAATACATTTTTATTATCTAGATTAAGGCTTCAAACTAGACCAGAATCTAGTAAACTCAGATGAGCCCTAGAGAATTTCATTTATTGGATTAACAGAAAAGTACTAGAACCAGAGCCTCTCTGAAGTGATGGAAATAGTAAATAGAAGATTGCCCTACTGATGACTGCAAAGTTGGCCAAGACTGATTGCTTCAGTCCTCTCAGGTCAGGACAGCAGCCTCTAGATCACTCCTTTGCATGAGGAAAATGAGATCTGTCCTCCGAAAAGTCATTTTGCTTCACCAGGCTCCCAGGAAGGGCGGCAACCAGGTGAGGGTTAATTTGGCACCTTGATGGTTTTGTAAAAGTAAAGATGGACTGAGAAATAGTGAATGTTGATAGGCTGTACAGATTAATAATTTGGTGCTCTTTCACATTGATATTTTTTAGTTTGTTTAATAGTAACCACTGGCATCTTCCCTCAGCTGACTATTTCTTCCAGCCACAGTAATTCTCCCTGAGAGAAATACACTTAACATTTTTTTCTACCTCATATTTCTAGTGATGTTGGCTAGCTGACATTTATCTAGTTTGTGGGAGAAGAAAAAAGTATCAAAAATGGGTACCCTACCCATGTGTTCCCTAACCTTTATTTTGGCAGAATATAATGTCCTTGAACCTGAGCACATCTCCTTGAAAGTGAAATAATTTGATTCCTTGGAGAAGTCCTGAGGAATAGGCAAGGAAAAGTCCTGAGCTCTTTTTAAATACCAATTTTTAAATTATCCTTAATGACAAGAAGAAACAGAATGATTGTCAGGGAAGCAAAAGTTAAGATATCCCATAAAGTGCAATCCCTGTCCTTTTCATTGTGTGTGTATGCTCATGGGAGTTTTCAGGTAGAAGGGAAAGATGGAATACAATTTGAATCCTTAAAAAGGAGTCACTCAGCACAGACTACACTACTTCGTAGTCTGTGAGGATGAGGATTCTTCAGAGGAGACTGGGAACTCAAAAGAACTGTAGGGGATATGTATAGACTTCCAGAAACTGCAGAAGTAGGTACCTGAAGCAAGAGCCAACTCTCTGCAAAAGAGTAAAGAAGAATGACAATCTTCATTTAAATAGAGTGTAAATTTTACTTAGTAATGTTCTATGCAAACTATGACAATGATTCCAAAAAGCCATTTGTACAGGAAGACGATTAAAACTAAGTTCTCAGGATTTCCTCTAAGACTAATGCTCTGGCTCTTTTATCTGTGGTTCATTAGTTGTACATCATACAGTCCCTTAGAAGAGTTCAAGACACTCCTTGTCAAGTGCTGATTTCAGGAAGAGGACTACAACAATTGTTTGGTGCTTTGGTTCACTTACTGAATCTCTACAAAAGCCTCCAACGAAGTGATTTCAAGGTGAGAGAGCTGTGGGGCAGTTGGAAGAAAACACCCAAACAATGAGGTGTTAACCTTGAGCCAGGAAACGTCTGTACAAAACAGAAAACTAGATCAGCAAAGCAAAAGAGGAAGACCTCTGCTTCCTAATTTACTTAACAAGATATTCTGTAAGGTCTTCCACTAAAATAAAACTATTTTGGATAAATTACTAAAATAGAGAACAAAAATAGCATGTAGTTGGAATTTAAGTGTTTTATCATTCATGAATTGAGTTCAAGACAAAAGCTATAAGATGGTTAACTTTGGACATTAAATAAGCACTATTAAATTATTACATTAAATTAAGTATACACTGTACAGTATCAAGGATACTCACTATAAGAAATGAAATAGAGTAATATTCTAAATAGTGGAGGGGAAATTGGAAATAATTTAAAACAAGAAAAATGAGAAGGCAACTCTGTTGTAAGAAAGGCAAAAAGTAAGCATATAAAAGTGGGACAAATAACTACAAAGATGACAGCCCAAATATGTGAATAAAACAGACTAAATAATGGCTAAATGATAGAGATTGTTAAGAATGGGCTTAGAAGTAAATTATACCAATAGGCTATAAGAGAGATACACAGAAATGTGAGAATAATGAAAAAGTAAAAGAATGGAAAGTTATACCAGGGAAATACCTAAAGAAAATTAAGGGAGTTATTTTAATATTGACAGAAAATACATTAAAAGCATTATGAGAAGTAAGGCTTCCACATAATTAAAAGTTAAACCCACCAGAATGTGTAACAGGTCTAAATTTCTAAGTAACCTCAGATCATATAACAAATCAGTAGAATTACATAAGAGAATTGATAAATCCATTATTTTAGTGAGCAATTTAAATATACCTCTCCTCGTTGTTGCTAGATCAAGCAAATGAGAAAACCAGTGATAGTACATATTTGTATAACAGATCTGTACATCAAATTATAGAATACATATTCACAGACAAAATATTTAAATGCTAATATATAGTACAATAATGTAAGTCTGAACAAATATTCAACAAATATTGAGTATTATATAGACGATATTCTCTGACCACACTATATTTTATTTGAAAATCTACAACAAAATTTTTAATCAATATATGTTTGGAGACTTTTAAATGTCCATACAAATAACTCTTGCATTAAAGAAGAGATCACAAGGAAATTTACTAATACTTAAACTAAAATGAAATATAAATATTGTATACCAATATTTGTGGGTTGCAGTGAAAATGGCACTTATAGGGTTACAAGAGAGATGCTAAAAAATTAATGAACTCAATTATCGAGAATTTTTAAACAATAAAAATATGGAAGGGAGGTAACTGCAGAAAGTAATGACAAAAAATACACTAACAAAGTAAAAAAGTGGTTCTTTGAAAAGTCTACTAAAACCTTGGCAATATTAAGAGATGGAAATGTAGGGATACAGTAAATGAGCTACAGAAAGGTAAATATATAGATAAATATAAATCGATACTGAAGCAAAAATGTCATGAAAATTAAAACATGTCAATAACAAGTAAGATGGAGAGAGCAGCTGGAGTTAAAATGTTCTAGCATTATTGGGAAAGTGGTAAAGTACTATGTTTTTTAGACAGTAATAATCAAGGTTATATGTTGTGATCTCTGTAGTAACCACTAAAAGAATAGTGAAAGAAAGTATAACTGACAGGTTAATGGAGGGAAAATTATGAAGTTGTAAAAAATTAATGCAAATGAAGGCAAGAAAAGAGAAAAAGGAATATAAAACACCTGGTTCAAGTAGATAACAAATAGTGAGATGGTAGATAAAAACCCAAATATATAAATATTACATTGAATGTAAATGGATTAAATACCCCAAATAAAAACCAAGCTAACATTATATAGCTATGTGTAAATGTATATGTTATATATGTATATGTATATAACACACATGCAAGACCTACTTTAATGAACACAGGAAGGCTGAACATAAAATGTACTTTTTAAAATAAATTGTCCATGGAGAATAGATATAGCCAAGAAGGGAATAAAAAAGGCTATTTCACAGTACTGGAGGTACAGAGAAGGCCATACTATGAGAACTGTCCTGAGCCTAAGAAGAAGAACAACTTGAGGGAAAGGATTGGGATTGGGGGAAGGGGGAATAGAATGAACAAGGTACCACTTGCTTTTTCTTAGTTTTTGATCCCTTCCATTTGTCGGGTATAGTCCGATCATTGTATGCTGGGTACTTAATATAACTTATTTCATCATCAGTGTATGTGTTACAGGTTTTTGTTTTTGTGTTTGTTTTTTCTTACTTCGCAGAAAAAGAAACCAAGGCTGGAAGGAGAGAAGAAACTTATTCAGATGTACTAATTATGAATGGACTGGTTTAAAAATCAGGAATGTCTGACTCCAAAGCCAGTTGTTTTCACAATAGCATAATGTCTAGAATAGAACAGGGGAGAAGATGTCTCAGGATTAGGGAGACTTGAAGCATTAAAAATTATATTTCTCCTTAAGAAGTTCCCTGTGTTATAGGAGAAAATTCATCACCCATCCAAACCTTTTCCTCTCTTGAAGAATGGCATTTGAAATACTTGACCTCTTGCATGGTTTGGAAGTTCATAGCAATTTTATGGGGGGAGGGGGAGTTGTTGTTTGTTTGTTTGTTTGTTTGTTTCTGATTAATCCCTTATTTTAGAATCCACAGTATGTATTTCAGATCTCTTAATTTCTTTTCCCACTTCCCATATAATTCCTGTATATCTGGCTTCCCATTGCTAAATTATTTAAGTGAGAGGTAGCGAGGGCTTCTGCCTTTTTTTATAACCTTTATTCCTTGTGTTTCAAAGTCAACCAAGCAAGATTCATAGGTTTATACGCAGGTTCCACCCTAAATCCCAATCTCTTACTTTTTTCTCTGCACTTTTCCAATTTCAGCAAAATCCTAAGTCTTTCCTAGCTCTAAGATGCTGCTGGTGGTCCTTTCCAACCTCGTGACCCAAGGACCTAAAGAAAAACAGTGTGCTAAACTTGTTTATTCAGTGTGATTGGGATCATTAACTTGTCAGTTAATCTAAAAAAGCTGATGAATCATTTTTCTAAAAGGATGCATTAATGGTATACAATTTATTTTAATTTCAAACATGTAAATCTGTGTTTATTCTCCATTTTGAAATTAAAAAAATGTGCTTTGTTTTTTAATGTCATACATTTATGCTACCATTCTTCTCAGGGTTTTTTTCTTTTTTCAGTTTTATTGACTTAATTGATAGTCCCCATTTTGTAAAATCAGTATTACATGATAGTCTGAATCTAAATCTGGTCCCACTATTTACTACTTGTGTAACTCAGGGATTAATGAGAACAGACACTTATCGAACAAGTGCTATGTGCCAATTTCCTGTATATGTATATATGTATGTATGTGTATGTATATATGTATGTATATACATATATACATACACATACATACATACACATACATACAAATATGTATATGTATGTACGTACATACACATATACATACATATATGTATATGTGTGTGCATGCATATATGTATGTACATACATGTATATGTACGCCCATGCATACATATGTATGTATATGTATACGTGTATATATATATACACACACACACACACACACACACACAAACCCATTGTCATCCTCAGAAATGAAAAGGAGTTGAGGTAAAGAAGAGGAAGAGAATTGTGTCCTCACTAAAGCCAATACCCCAAAATCTATTTTTCTTCCTGAAAGTGACTGGCTACCATCTTCCTAATTCAGAAACTTATGATTTGCCCTAGGTTCTTTCTTCTCTCTCTTCATATCCGATCAGTGATAGTAATTCTAAATTATCCTTAATGATTCACATCTGTACCCTTCTCTCATTTTCCTTCTTCCTCCCTCCACCACTGCAAAAGTTCATATCTCATCATGTGAGTTACTACAATGGCATTCTAACACATTTGACTGCTTCCAATGTTACCCCTCCATAACTCATTCTCTACATTTTTGCTCGCAAATATCCTAAATATTAAATCACATCCTATTACTTATCAGCATAAAATGCTCAATGGTTTCCTAGCATGTTCAAGATGGAATACAAGTACCGTAGCTTTGAGGACAGCTTTTTCCGTCCATGCACCATTCTTACCTATTCGTCCCTGCTAGTTCCTTTTCATTTTGAAAACTCAATTTATGGTTCACATCCTCCAATAAATGTACTTTTATTTTCCTTTTATATGCTTCTCTCATGATCCTTTGAATATTGTATTGTAATCACCTGTTAACACCCAGCACAATTCCTGGTACATAGCAGGAAATAAAGAAATGTTTATTGAAGAGTAATTTAGTGTCTGAAAAGTGTGGGAGAATGTGTAAAAGTTGATTGATGCAGTCATAGGCACTATTTGAGAACTGGTATAATGAAAGATAAAAAGATGAGACACAGTCCCTGACTCACCAATTTAATGAAGATGTTATGTTGGAGAGAGGACCAGAGAAAACTGCCTTTGATCCTTTCTGCACACCACAAGCTTCCTAAGGGAGACGTAAACTGAGAAGTAGGATAATTAGTTGAGGCATTGGCCCCAAACCCCACCACAGAACCTGACTGAGTGAATCTGGCTGAACCCATGTCCTACCTTCACCCCCAAGTTCAGTCTGAGTCTCAGATCTTACCACTTCAATGTGAAGAAATTTCAGAATGAATCTGTTCACAAGAAGCACAAGGGGAAAGATATGATGGCATAATGTCTCAATGCTTAGAATATGGCAAGTCAGAGTCACCTCCCACAGGCCTTTCTCGGAAGGGAATTGCCACCCAGGCCTATGACATCTAATAATGTGGCAGTGTCTGAGAGGCCATAGCCCATGAGCTCTAGACTTTAAGCTGGACAGAGACTTTATCCATAGGCCAAGAGGCACTATCATGCTTCTAACCCTGATCAACCATCGCAACATTTCCTTGTGGCAGTGGATTGGTTGAGGAGTAATAAGTAGAAGGGAAAAATAATCGAGAAAAACATTGAGTTTTACCACCACCCCTCCACCTCCGTAAGCTTCATAGAAAGGTATTTTTACCTAGGACCATCTTGTATAACCCTAATAGAGGCAGTAGTCTCACATGCCCACTCTCCGCAGAGACTTACATCCAAAGGAAAAACATATCTAAATCCAGAATCCTTGAAAAATAACATATATTTTTTACTATATGTTTTCTTAGAGCAGTGAGGCTTTAGAACACACACCTTTGGGTTGTTAGTATCTATAACAGTGTCTGGCACATAGTAATTGCTCAAAATCTGTTGAATAATGAATGAACAAATGAATGAATGAACAAAAACCTATTTTAAGGCATTTATTACAATACTTCAAATTTTTAAAATATTACCCCCTTACTTGCCTATGAGCTCCTCAAGTCTATTGAATATACTTCAGGATATATGCTAATACCTTCCACAGGGCTAGAATATAGTAAGCACTGATTGACTGTTTTACCTATGAATATCACTCTCAGCTTTTGAAAATATGCACATTCACTGAAGTTAAAGAAAAAGTCCTCAAAATATAAACTCTAAATTGATTTGAAGAAATGAAAATACATATGGAACTTTTTAGGATCGAGTATGCAGAGGCAATGTAAAATATAATTTTTAAAAATTATATATAAGAGAAAGCCCAAATGGAAAGACTAATAAATTAACTAGCCAGCTAGTTTTACATTCTCTACTTCTCATTCACTCTGCTGACACCAGATGGCAACATTTTATCATGATCCATTGAGTCCTTGCCATATGTTAATTTATTCAGCAAATGTATAATGGAAGGCTTATGCTAGGCACTAAGAATTCATAAATGAATGATGCATAGACCTTTATATCAAAAGCTTATTGGCAGAGTAGATAGTTATGCAGATAATTTAAAAGTACAATAATATGATAAAAAATAAAAGCGAACATTTTTTTTAAAGAACAAAAGACCCAAAAAGACACTTCACAAGCAAGGATATCCAAATGGACAAAAAGTTACCAACATTATTATCTGGAAAATGCAAATTAAAAGCTCAATGAGATACTACTATAATCCCATTAGAACGATTAAAATGAAAAGAACTCAGAAAATCAATTGATGAAGCTGTGGAGAAATTGAAAATCTTAACACTGCTTCAGGGAATGGTACAACCAATTAGAGAACTGCTGGGTATACCCACTAAAACTAAGTTTACAAACACCCTGTGGCCTAGCAATTCCACTTCTGGGCATATACCAAAAGAAGTGAGTGCTTATATGCACCAAAGATATGCACAAGTATGTTCAAAGCATATTATAATAATGAAAAATGGAAACAACTCAAGTGTTCATTGGTGATACAGTAAGAATAAATTATGATATATGCACAATATATGCAACAAGTGGAATATCACACAGCAATGAAGAACAAAATACTGCTACTTACAACAATGTGGATGAATCTCACTAAACATAATTTTGATTGAAAGAAGCCAAATCCTAAAAAACATATACTATATGATTATAATTTATGTAAAGTTCAAGAATAAGAAAAAATAATCTATGATGAGAAAGGTCAGAATCCTGATTACTTTGGGGAAAACAGTGAATATTGACAGGAAGGAGAAAAAAACAAGACTTTTTGTTGTGCTGTAAGTGTTCTATGTTTTGATCTAGGGGTTGCTACATAGGTATATACTGATATAAACATTTATTGAACTATATAAGATTTGTGCACTTCACACATTTTATTCCTTAATAAACAAGTAAATAAAAAGAAAGCAATAGTTATCATTAAATCTTTATAGATGCAAGGCATTTTGTCAGTTCATGTACTTATTTCACTTAGTCATCACAATTCTTTTTTGTCCAGTTCTATTGAGATATAATTAACATGTAACATTGGATAAGTTTAAGGTGTACAAGGTGATGATTTTATGCATGTATATATTGCAAAATGGTTACTATAATTATATCTATATCATCTCATGTAGTTATCTTTTGTGTGTGTGTGTGTGGTGAGAGCTTAAAGATCTACTCTCAACTGTACATTACAGTACTGTTAATATAGTCACCATGCTGTACATTAGATCTCCAGAACCTATTCCTGTTATATTTGGAAGTTAATATCCTTTGACCACCTTCACCCATTTCTCCTCATTTCTGCTCTCCTCCCTGCCCCTGGCAACCACTAATCTGTTCTCTGTTTCTATGAATTCAGATTTTTAAAAAATATATTCTGCATATAAGTGAGACTATACAGCATGTATCTTTCTCTGTCTGACTTATTGCACTTGGCTTAATGCCCTCAAAGTTGCAACTGACAATATTTCCTTCTTTTTATGGCTGAATAATATCCACATTTTCTTTACCATTCATTCGCTAACAGACATTTGGTTGTTGCCATATCTTGGCTACTGTAAATAATGCTGCAACAAACTTGAAAGCACAGATATCTCTTCAATATAGTGATTTCATTTCTATCTCAGAACAGAAGTTGATATATACCCAGAAGTATAATTGCTGGGTCATATGGTAATTTATTTTTAATATTTTGAGAAAACTCCATACTGTTTTCCATAGTGGTTGTATCAGCTTCACTGTGGTTTTGATTTGCATTTCCCTGATGATTAGAGTCATCAAAATAATTCTAAGAGGGATATCAAATTTTTTTTCCTGTTACTATAACCTTTTATTGTCCTTTTAAATTATTCATTTATGGAGGGATAACTCATACTATTGTTTTTTCGGCACGGTTAAACTGATTAGAAACTATGTTAAACATGTTAAACTGTCGATAGCCATGCTACCCTGAACAAGCCCGATCTCATCTGATCTCGGAAGCTAAGCAGGGTGGGACCTGGCTAGTACTTGGATGGGAGACCACCAGGAGTTGTAGGAATAAAAAATAAAAAAATAAGGTATTGTAAGCTGACAAGGTCCTTGTAATCTGTGAGGTCAACCAAGGGTATAAAAATAATAATAATAATAATAATAACACGTTAAACTGATTAGAAACTACGTAATTTTGTATATATATTCAGTTTTATATGTGTAAATCACATGCTAACTCAGCAGTTTCCAGGCTGTAATAACACATCTGGGGAACCTATGGTTGATTCTTTCTAAAAAAGATTTTCATTAAAATATAGCTAACATACAATATTGTATCAGTTTCAGATATACACCATAGTTATTCAACATTCATATACCTAAAGAAGTGATCACTATGATATGTCCAGTAACCATCTGACACCATACAATGCTATTACAGTATTATTGATTATATTCCCTATGCTATACATCACATCTCCATGACTTATTCGTTTTATACCTAGAAATTTAAACCTCTTATTTTTCTTCAACTTTTTCTCTCTTTTTTGATTTTTCAATTACAGTTGATATCCAATATTATTTTATATTACTTTTAGGTGTACAGCATAGTGGTTAGACATTTATATAATTTACAAAGTGATTGCCCTGACACCCACCTGGCACCATACATAGTTATTACAATATTATTGACTATATTCCTTATGCTTTACTTTACATCTCCATGATTATTCCTTAACTACTGATTTGTACTTCTTAATTTCTTCACCTTTTTTACCCCTCCCCACTAATTCTCTTCCATCTGGCAAGCATCAGCTTGTTTCCTGCATTTATGAGTCTGTTTCTATTTTGTTTGTTTTGTTCTTCAGATTTCACATATAAGTGAGATCATGTGGTATTTGTCCTTGTCTGACTTATTTCACTTAGCATAATACTTTCCAGGTCCATCCATGTTGTCACGATTGATGAGTAAGATTTTATTCTTTTCTTTTAAATGGCCAAGTAGTATTACATTGTATATATGGACCACTTCTTCCATATCAAATCATCGATCAATGGACACTTAGGTTGCTTCCATATCTTGGCTATTGTACATAATGCTGCAATGGACATAGGGGTGCATATATCTTTTCAAATTAGTGTTTTGTTTTTCTTTAGATAAATACCCAGAAGTGGAATTGCTGGGTCATGTGGTAGTTTTTTTTTTTTTTTTTTTTTTTGAGGATGCTCCATATTGTTTTCCATAGTCGTTGCACCAATTTGCAAAAAGCGTGTCCAATTATTAGCCCCAGTATGCAGATCAGGAAACTGAGGCTTTTAGAGCTAAGTAGCTTGTCCAGGTGCATATAACACGCATGTAGCAGAGGAAGAATCTAGATTAGTCTGGTTCCAAAGCTGGAGCTCTAGTCCATTATTTGTTTCCCCATTTTCACGAGGCCCAGTAAGAGTGATAGATTCTGTCTTATGAGGAAATAGATTAATAAACACTTCAAATAAAAGGATTATACATTTTGAACTAAGCAAGTGAACTAAAATGTTATCAGTTTTCTTGCTTCCTACCAAAACAATGGAATCATGGATTTGGAAGGAGGTGAAGAGATCATCTGGTCTAGTCCAATCCTTTCTTTTTCTTTGTGAAGGAAACAAAGCTGAGTGGCAATGACACTCACTTAATGCTAGCAAAGAACAGAACTAAAGGCAACTGGAAAATAGCTGACCTTAACCAGAGAGCTTAAGTAACTGCCCATGACCACCCAGAAGTAAGTGATGGAGCCAGTATTTGAATCCAGGCAGTATGACTACAGAACCTGTTTTCTTAACCACTGTGCTATACATGGTCCTGACTCCAAACTCTGAGCTCCATTCACTGCCCCAGCCTGTCTCCCTAAAATACACTGAAAACTGAGTACATTAGGAGAGAATGGAGGATTCACAATCAACTGTCTAGGGAGATTGGCATGCTTGCCATCATGTCAAATCAGGCCAAAGTTAAATGCAAACAAATTGAGCAGATAATTAAGAATTGCTGGCCAATCAAATCATCTTTGATTTGAAATAGCATTGGCAAACCACCTAATTTAAACCAAGGGATTATTTCAAGACTTGAATTTAGACCCAGAGGAAGAAAAGTCCAGTTTTAGCCAAGTTCAATTAAGGCATAAAAAAATCCAATTTGGATCAAATGGATAGGCCTGTCTTCACACTGAGGTAAAATGCTAATCTGGCAAGGTGCCACAGCCCAGAGTCAGCAGCATATCCCAACCTCTTTCTCTCTCTCTACTCCTTCAATCTGCCCCTCCCTCTTCCCCAACAGAAATTCTTGCTAGTTTTTCCTGTAACTTGAGCAATCTTTGCCCTTTTATCAGTGTTGCATTTTATTTATCAGTGATCTAATATACTAATGGTCTTTGTCTTGATATAGTTGGCCTTGTTGACTCTCTTCTGCCTTGTATTAGTTTGGCCACTATTCTATGCCAATTCTATGGCAGCTCTAACAAATAACCATTAACTTGGTGGCTTAAAACAACAGCAATTTATACTCTTACAGTTCTGAAGACCAGAAATCCAAAACCAGTATCACTGGGCTAAAATCAACCTGTCAGCACAACTGCACTTTCTCTGGGGGCTCTAGAGAAGAATCTGTTCCTTGCCTCTTCCAGCATCAGGTGGCTGCCTGCATGACATTCCCGGGCTTATAGCTGCATCACTTCAATCTCTGCCTCCATCTTCACAAAGCCTTCTGTGTGTATGTCAACTCCCTTTTCTTCTCTTACGAAGACCTACCAGGATAATCTCAGATAATCTCTTCATTACAAGATCTTTGATTTAGTTACATCTGTTACCATATGACAGTATTCAGTCTTTTTTCAAATAAAGTAATATTTACAAGTTCCAGGGATTAAGACTTGATCTCTTTGGGCAGCTATTATTGAGCTTACTAGTTTTCAAGTTCTAAAACTATAAAAAGATAGATTTTGAAAACATAAAACTCTCTCTAACAACCCAGTAAAAAATATCACCATCATCAAGGAGAAACCCTCTTTTAGATCCTGTTCAGTATAGCATTTTCCTCACCATCCCTTAAAGATATCCTTGTCTATGTTGCCAAATCCAGTGATCATTTCTCAGTTCTTATCTTATTCTGGCAGCATTTGACACAGGAGAGCACTTTCTCCTGGAAATTACCCTCTTCTGCATTTCCCCCTTCTCTACTGGCTACTTCTTTTCAGCCTTCTTTCCTGGGTCATCATTTCCTACAACTTCTGAGCATCAGAGTGCCTATGGCTCAGTCCTTAGACCTCTTTTTTCTTTATCTCTTCTTATTCCCTGAGTGATGTAATTCAGTCCCCATGCTTCAAAGCCACTGATAATTGTCAAACTCACATCTTCATCTCAGCCTTTCCTCTACACCTCCAGCTTTGATACACACGGCCTACCTGACATCTCCATTTGAATGTCTAACAGGGATCTCGATCTTAACATGTCCAAACTGAACTCTTTATTCCATTTCCCGCCCCCAACCTGCCCTTTCCCAGTGTTCCCCCTCTCAATAGATGACTATATTTGCCCAGTCACTCAGTACAAAAACTTGAGAGTCATCCCTGACTTCTCTTTCTCACATATCCTACAGCCAATGTTATCAGTTCTTTCATTTAACAAATTCTGAACCCTCTACTTCTATCCACCTTGACCACTGTCCATCTTGACCATTCCAAGCCACCATCACCTCTTTCTCCTGACATAAATCTCATCCTGTATTTCCCATCTCAGAATGTTCCACTAGCTTCCTATCATATTTAAAATAAAATCTAGAGTCCTACCATGGTTTACAAAGCCTCTCCAGTGTCATTTCCTTCTATGTATGTCCTTGAACTCGGAACTTAAAGCTTGGCTTCCTACTCTTCTTCAAATGTGCCATTCTCATTTCTGCCCCAGGGCCTTGTACTTTCTGTTCTCTCTCCTAGACCACTTTTCCCCCAGATAGTTCCTCAGCTTGCTCCTTGAGTACATCCACGTCTCTATTCGATTGTAATTTCCTTAGGGAGACCTCTCCTGACACTGTGCTTAATAGCATTTCTGTCACTCTCTAACCCCTTACCACAATTTATTTTCTTTAAGATATTTGTCACTACCTAACATTATATTATGTATTAAATTGCCTAATTGATTAATTTCTATTTCCCCCACTAAAACATTGGTTTTCTGAGAGCAAGGAATGTGCCTGTTTTTGTTTATCACCATTTCTCTAGTGCCTAGAACAGTGCTGACACAATAGGAACATGTTAGGTATTTTTTGAATGAATGAATGAATGAATGAATGATTTAAAGATTTAAGAGGGTGGATGGCTGGAATAGAAAAGGTAAGCTTGTAGAAGAGGCTTCCCTCCACTCCCCGGACCACAAACTCAGATAATTGTAGCTGTGCTTCCTTCCAGCATGAACGTGCCCGCTTGTCCTATCTGAATGTCTGCTCTCCAGGGACAGCAACTGCCACCACCCCATCTCAGTTTTCTGACCAGTCTCCAGGGGAAGTAGGCAGACAAGCCATAGGTGAGAAAAGCTATCTAGGAGAGCAGAGCTAATAATGGACTTCTTTTTTCGTTTGTTTGTTTGTTCGTTTGTCATAGAAACTGCTGTGACACAAATGCTATGTGTTTTTTTTTTTTTAAATAAGAGTTACTTATTGAGATTTTCCATAAGTTCTTAACATAAAGAGCTTTATTTCAGGCCATCCTTGGGGCAGCAGTTGAAAAAGAGTCCAGCCACAGTATAAATGTTATCCACATTCCTTCTAGGGAACTCTGTAGGTCACAGGCCCAACCATATGCCTTCCTTCCACTTCAGACACTACTCCCACCACCAGCGCTACCAACACAACCAAAGAAAATCAGTATTTGCTTAGGAGCCAGAAGAAACCCACATGAAGAAGAGAATCAGTGTAAGATAATAATGAACAAACAAAATTTTAGAGGCAAGCCTCAATTTGAATTTCCAATGTATCTTGCTGGCTATGTATTCTTGGTAAAGTCGCATATTGAAACTCAGTTTCCTTATCCATAGAATCAAAATAATGTTCGTCTCTTAACCTCATGCTCAAATTTTCCTTTTTTGATCATTATGGCCTTCGCAGCAGAACTCTTCAGCCAGATTCTCCTCCTATTGCAGAGGAGAACATTTCTTGGAGATGAAATATTGACCACCTATAAGGTCCATCTGAGCATCCTTGTACTTGAGTGGCAGCTAAAGTACTCAAGGCAGTACATTTCCCAGGATAGGCCTTTGTAGGGCTTCTGATTCCATGTCTATCCTCTGAAGCCGTTGTTTAAACTTGTTGGTGATGCCATATTGCCAAAGCTTTTATAAATTAAAAACAAAGGCAAAACAACCAAGATGTCTTACATCAAAGGCCACATACTTGGAATTGCCTATTTCTTTCACCCCTCTATTCTTTCTCTTTCAAACATTTTTTGACATATCAGCTCTTTTGCTGAGCCCTTCAAACATTGGAATCATTCTGAACCAGGGTTCATATCCTTAGTTGCTCCTCACTAGCACTCTCATCCATCTGTGCCTGAGTTTCTTCATCTGTAAAATAGAGATAGTAACATTATCTCTCTCATAGGGTTATTGTGAAATTGTGAATTGGTACATGTAAAGCACTTGTGTAAATGTCTGGATTAAAGTAAACCCTTAATAAGCATTGTCTATTATTATAATTATCAGGAAGATTGACCTCTCCAATTTAAACAGGAACTTACCGTGAAACTCCGTCTGCTGTATAACGTGTACTTTTCTCTTTTCCTGTCCATAACTAAGTATATTTTAGTGCATTGCCTAATGTAATCCTCTCCACTGTTAGTTCTCTTGTCTTGTGGCCAATGTCTACCTTAGAGAGAAGCTCCCAGCTGGACAGGGACCAGAACTTGTTAATTCTCTGAGCCTTACACTCCTCTGCCAAATAGAGTTAATCCCATGTGTTTTATACGGCTAAAAGGATTAAACAAAACAGTATCATAGAATAGATGGTAGAAAATACTGTAACCTTTGTTATTTTCTGTGTAACCTGACTGGTATCAGGTTTACTATAAGAAATCATCTATTTTTATATTTCAAAAACAGTTCAATATCAGTAATTTCATATGGTTCAACCTTATAATTATAACTAATAATTGTAATAAAATCAATAACACCCAACATTTATTTAATGCTCTTATATGCCAGATCATGTCCTTTTTGGTTCACTTGTATTATGCCATTTAATGTCTATGACCCTTTGATATGTGCCATTATGATCCTCATATGTTAAATGAAGAAACTGAGGCACCCAGAAGTTTAATAAATGACCAAAGTTAACACAGCTAGTGATGGGATACACTAGCTGTGTTAGGGAATTCAATTCTGACCTCACATATCCAACAAATACTCTCTCTACTGCTAGGACTTCTGAATCCAGGACTCTGCTATGTTCTTGTCAATCTATCTGTCAGTCCTCAAGGGTTGATACCTTATCCTTGACACCCAAGCAGTGACTAGGCTTCTGCCTCTTGGTGAGAAAATGCCCGGATTCTTTCTTCTGTCTGCTTGCGTCCCTGAACATGGCTTACTCCTGGTTTCTCCATCATTGTGTTCTGTCTGTCCAAAGAACACTCGCCCATTATTCAGGTTAGACCTTTCTGATGAAAAGTGCTTTACTGAATAGCTACCCATAACATATGCTGTCCTGTTAATCATATGTCATGTTCTTTGTACGAGACAATATTTGTTCCTTGTGACTACAGCTAAGTCTGCCCCCTTCAGTCTTTCCCATTTCTAGGAGGCTTCAAGTGTTACATTCATGCCCAACTTCTCTGTCTTTTGCTGCTGTCTCAAGCATACCTAGCTCCACTCATGCATATGATGCTATGGGGGAAATCCTTAGGGATTCAGAGAGCACTAGACCTGGTTTTTGCATGCAAGGGGCTTACAATCTCATTGGCAGACAGATTATAGAAGAAGAAATGCAAGGAAGTGTATACTGAGTAATAACCGAGTGTCACAAACATTTATTATGCAGTGAAGGCCTAGCATTAAGGAAAGAATGAAGGATACAGTCCAAACCATTTCTGCTAATCATCTCACTAAGCCCAGTATCCAAGTATTACAGGAGCCTAATAGAGACACAAAGGGGCTCACCTAAGAGTGTCAGGGTGGAGTGTCTCTTCTCCCTCAGCCCACTCCATGTAGAGGCAGTAGTTGGATTTCATTTTTGTGCCTCATTACACATGATACTAAGTCTTTCATCCACAAATCAGCAATCCAGTGACCATTATTTAAGTTCTCCTCTGGGCAGTGTGAAAACCCCATTTTTGTGTGTGTGTCATTTGTTTGTTTGGACCCATACAAATCATGCATTTTCAGATTTTTTTCAGCCTCTTTCCCACTAGCTAAAAAGCCTCACTTATTTGTAGCCATTAAGTCTACCACAGGCAGGTATCAGGCGTGACCAGAAAATCAATCTGAGCCAGTGAAACAAGATATTTCCTCCCTCTTTTGCTCATCTAAGTAGAGAAAGCTCCCAGTGATGATCAGAGAGCAACCAGCTGCTCAGCGCTCTTTTCTCTCTCCATGCATGGAAAACACAAACATTATTTTCTGCCCAGGCTATGGGCAGAAAGCCTGGGCCCTAAGAATATGGGCCCAGGCTAAACTCAAATAGTTAAATAGTATCAGGAAATTGGTCTAAAATCTCCTTTGGATCTTGGAAGCTATTACAGAATCTTTCTTGGAAAAGGGTTGGGAGTAGAAATGAGAGATTTATTGGGTAGAGATGTATGAAGTGATCAGGTTCTCTATGTCCAGACATAACTATTAACCATCTGCATTTATCTCCAAAAACTTCATAAACCTTTATTTTTAAACCTCATTCTAAAGTCTTGTCTGTTTATGTCAGGACTTCTTTACTATGCCCAGTTTTTGTTCATCTAAGATAATTTATTATTAATGATAGCCTTTTATCTTGACCCTCTGTTGTTCAATAAGATTTTGAAACTTAGCAGCTTTGTGACTAAAGAGCAGGGTCCATTCACCATCCCTCGTAGAGTAGACACTGGATACATTTGAGGAGGAAAGCAATAGGTAAGGCAGTCTTCCCATTAAACTTTGGCTGCTATATCAAAATACTATAGACCAGGAAGCTTAAACAACATATATTTTTTACCACTTCTGGAGACTAGAAGTCCAAGATCAAGATGCCATCATGGTTGGTTTCTTCTGAGATCTCTTGTCTTGGGTCGCAGATGGCCACTTTCTCACTGTCTGCTCACAGACCTCTTCTTTGTGCATGCACCGGGAAAGAGACAGAGCATGATGTGGTCTAACGTTTCTTTTTATGAGGACACAAATCTTAGGAGGGATCCACTCTCATAGCCATTAAACCTATTATCTCCCAAAGTTCCCATCTTCATATACCATCACATTAGGGCTTAGGGACTTCAACATATCAATGAGCAGGGGGGAATCAAGGGAGGCACTACTCAGTCCATTACAGTGTTGTACTATAGATACTTTCTGTGACTATATAAACCATTCCAAGCAGGGACAAAAGGGTCCATTAGGTGCAGGACCACATATTCTGTGATGGCTTCTCCTGTGTTTTCTGTAGGTAGCTATGGTTGGTGTGATGTGAAATAGTTTCTGTGTTGTGGTATAATCCACACTGGACCTGAAATTAAAAGACAAAGTTTTAATTACCTCACATCCATTGGGATGGCAACTATCAAAAACACAGAAAATAATAAGTGTTGGCAAGGATGCGGAGAAACTGGAAACCTCATGCAATGATGGTGGGCCTGTTAAATGGTGAAACTACTATGGAAAACAATATGGCAGTTTCTCAAAAATTAAAAGTGGAGCTATCACATGATACAGCAATTTCACTTCTGCATATATATCCAAAAGAATTGAAAGTAGGGTCTCCAAGAGATATTTGTATACCCATATTCATAGTAGCACTATTCACAATAGTTAAGAAATGAAAGCAACCTAAATATCCATTGACAGATGAATGGATAAACAAAATGTTCGTTTGCTCATATACACACAGTGGAATATTATTCATACTTAAAAAGGAAGAAAATCTTGTCACAAGCTATAACATAGATGAAACTTGAGGGCATTAAGCCAGTCACAAAAAGCGAATATTGTATGATTCCACTTTTATGAGATATCTAAAGTAGTCAAATTCATAGAAACAGAAAATGGAATGGTAGCTACCAAAGGCTGGAGGGAGGAGAAAATGGTGTGTTGTTTAATAACTATAGAGTTTCAATTTTGCAAGATGAAAAGTTCTGGAGATCTATTCAACAACAAAGTAAATATACTTAACACTGAACTACACACTTAGAAATAATTAGGATGATAAATTTTATGTTACGTGTTCTTTTATTTTACCGTTTCTTTTTTTAAAAAAGTTTTCAACTCCAACCTTAACCAGATGCTAGCAATGAGAGAGTCGTTTAAACTTTCTAAGCTTCAGCTCTTTCATTTGCAAAATAAGGGTAATAATGTCTATTTCTCAAAGTTACAGTGAAATCTAAATAAGATAAAGTATATGGGAGCATTGGGGATAATTCAGTGCAATATAGAAATAGTGTGCTAGTATCGTTGCTGGAAATCACTCTGCCACAATCCCAATAACAGTAAATGCATTAGTTATCTGGAAGTGTTTTAATTCTGGCTTCTACAAGGACCCTTGCGCACAGTAGGAATAGGACCTTCCTGCCATATCAATCTCCAGTTTTGGAGGATGGTCTAAATTTTAAATGAAATTTCAAGATTGAGACTATATCATCTAGGCAGCAGAAAACAGAACAAATTACTTAGGTCTAAAAGCACTCAACTAAGATTTGTAAATGGTGACCTGGAGTCCTGAATGAGTTTTGTTATTAGAGAATGGACAAGAAGACTGATTCTGTGTAATTCAAATTCATTTCCAGCTACTACTCAGGAAAGGGTAAGCTAGTAAAATCCATTTGTGGGTTGTGAAATACTTAATGCTCATTTGCACTGATGTTTTATCAGGGAAAAAAAAAGAATTCATTTATAAAGAGGCCTCAGAAAATAGCATATATTTACACTAGCCTGCCTGTCTATCTTTAGGAAGTTCTGTTCTCAGGTTCCTGGGTTTTGGGTAAAATACAGGGACAGAACATAAGCTCCCTGCTAGCCACCCAGACTAAAAACCAATGTTCTTTTTCCTTGGTTCTCTTACTAAAGAACAGTTAAAACCAAAGCCAAGTTCTCCTCTGGACATTTTCAAAATAGTCTAGAAAAATACTTTAGAGAAACAATCTGTACTTCTTCATTCATAGACTGTTCCTAAAAGGGAATTGACATGAAATCGACAGATAGCCTATTCAGACTGATGCTCACTGTAAGTCTGTGAGGAGGAATATCATCAATATCTGGCTGGGTTCCAGAATGTTAGAGACAAAGGGAAAATATATCTATAGTGCAGATAACTCTAACTAATCTTGACAGCATAAAGAAGCAATAAACAGTGATGGGGCTAACCCCAATGAGTACACATTATTTTTTTAAGGTTGAATTTGACTTTTGAATGTTGCTGTTTCTTTTAGAAAGTCAGTTTGGTGGATATAATTTTTTCTCTTTGTTTTGGACCATTCGTCTTGGTATCTGAGAGGTCCAACCAAAAGTATTTTTGCTGTTTCTCTAAGAAAGTCTGGGTTTATCATTCCAATTCATATTATGCCAGAAATCTTGAGGTAGACAAGCAAACGAGGTACCCTACCAAAACAGGTTACAAACACATCTAAACCACAGACCTAGAACTCATCAGGAAATAAGTCCAGTGAGGGAGGCATTTTTATTTGTGGTAGCTTTGGTAGTTAGTCTCCAAATCCGAACCCCAATAAATCATGCTTCCCAATATCTATAGCCTTGCATAGTCTCCTCCTATATAGAATCTGATTTGGCCCTGTGACTCACTCTAACTAATAGAATGGTACAGAAGTGATGATATGCCTGCTTTTGGTTTAAGCCTTAGGCATACCTACCTGGCAGCTTCTGCTTTTGAAGCCCTGAGTTGCCATATAAGAAGTCTGAGTATTCTGCTGGAGAGACCACATGAAGAAGTCATGGAGAGAGATAAAGGTCCTGAGAATACATGGAGAATGAGAGGCTCAGCCCTCCCAGTGTCCTAGCTGAGCCATTTTTTAGCCATCTGGCCAAGGCAGTCATATGAATGAAGCTATATTGGATATTCCAGCCCCATCTACCCTCTGACTCAGAGGGCAACTACACAAGAGGCTCCAAAGGGAGAGATGAGCCCTAGTCAATTCACAGAATCATTAAATATAATAAAATGTTTGCTATTTTAAACTATTAAGTTACAAATGGTGTTATGCAGCAATTGATATCTAAAATAATTGGCAAAGTTTAAAAAAAAAAGAATCTGAATAGCATCAGACTTCTTAACAACAACCCTGAAACCTTTGAAGCAATAGTTTCAAAAGCCAGAGTGGAAGTTGGGGGTGCATTATTTTGATCTACAGTTTTACACTAAGTAAAATTAGTAATCAAACATAAGGTTGGATTAAAGAGATTTCATGCGAGGTCTCAAAAAATTTACAATGACAGCCTCGAAAAATTTACTTAACCCTTCTCAGAGAGCTATTGTCAGATGTGAGTCCATAGAATGGAGGATTAAATCACAAGTTTTCAAGTAGGGGGAAATCTACCCTCCAGGGATATTTAGCAATGTCTGGAGATATTTGGGTTGTCAGAAGTGGAAGGTAGAGCTACTGGCATCTAGTGGGTTGAGGCCGGGGATGTTGCTAAATACTCTATAATACACAGGACAGCTCTGCAACAAAGAATTATGTAGCTCAAAATGTCGATAGTGCAGACGCTGAGAAAATGGATTAAACCCAAAAAGAAGATGTTATATCAGGGAATAAGATTTCTAACACAATAGGTTTGCAAAGGGAAGTCTCAGCACATCAGCTGCATTACAGGCTTAGAGAGCAGCCAGTACAAATTGGACAAGGATCACAAATTATTCCAGTAGGACTATATCCAGGATAAAAGAAAAAAAAAAAGGTTGGAACTGGAATAAAACTTGATTATTTGAAACTATGGAAACAGTATTGGGAGAGCAATTTATAGTTCTTTTGAAGAGTGGAAAGATATAGTGATAGGTAAACAAAGATGTAGTGAAAAAGTAAACAAATTTTAAAATGAGGCAATTATTAACTTCAGAAGAAATAAAAAATTGCACAAGAAAGGAAATATTTCTTTTGGCTCAGCAAGGGAGCCTTAAATAGTAGTAATAATGTAATCATTAAATAATAATAACAGCAAATATGATTAAGGCTTGTTATAGCACTATTCTAAAGGCTATTCCTGTATTTACTCATTTAACCCTCACAAAAATGTGCAAAGTAGCTACTATTATTATCTCCATCAGAGGCACAGAGTAATTAAGCAATTTGCCTGAGATTGCATACCTACAAGTAGCAGAAGCAGGATTTGAACACAGGACATCTGGCTTAAGAAGTTCAGCATTTTTCTACTATTCTAGGCTGTTTACTAATTTTAGAAATAAACAAAACATGTGATATTCATCAGACATGCACTGGGATGGCCAGCCAGTCAGCAACTGTTCTGTCGTTCTCTAGCTTTTACTAAACGTCTGGAATATCACTCCTGGAACTAGAGTGGGAGGACAGAAGGGAAAATTAGAGTGTGACTGTGCTAAACCCTCAACCACTGTAATAGGAAACTGAGATATATATAAAATTGAGAAATAAAGATGTTGCAGCACAAGCATTTTGTTTTGATATATGGAGAAAAATATCAGAAAAAAACAGCTAAAAGAGATTAAAGTGGTTGCCCTGAAGGGATGGGACTTAGGAGTGGAGAGGAATAAAGCAGGGGAGAATTTTTATTATTATAAATCTTGTAGTACAATTTGACTTTCAAATTATGTATATTCATTACTTTGATAAAAAAATAAAAGTTAATTTAAACATTTAATAAACTCTCATCAGTTTAGGATTGTTGAGCTTGTCCTAACTGGAAGCAGGGGCATAATCCAATGATACTAAAAATGGCCTTCTAGGTTAAGGACCATGGAAACAGGAATCTTTAGTCTCAAAGAATAGCCTAAGTCATTTTTCATATGTAAGACAGGAAGATCATTCAGAGTAGAGACACTTGTCTTGAGCCATCTAAAACTCTAAATGGTCCATTTGAGTCTGGAAGCATCCATACTTTCTCTATGTGTGGCGCTTCTATGATAGAGCATATGATATCCGGAGGAACTCCTTTCTGGAAAGAAATATGTAGGAAGGAAGAATGTCGATAAACTCCATCCCTGCATACAAAAGATGAAGGTAAGTGGTACCAAAAAAGGAAGGTTATATGAAAAAGTCAGGCCTAACTGCACTTACATTTCAAGTGAAGACTAAATACGACCATTAGACTTTTTTGAGATTTCTTAAAACTATTGACTTATTTTTAAACTTTTTGTTGTTTTGTTTTTTTTTTTTGCTTTTCTATGACCTCAGACACCTCTTCTGCACCACTTAATATCTTCTCAGCTTTACCATGTTAGAGGTCTTGGATTTCTTGTTCTAGTCCTGTTCACTAACCACCAACTCTATTAAACTGACCAACTTCATGCGGGCACAATTCCGGCCTTGCCCCATGCCTGAGCTGTTGCCACTTAGCTCTTGTACAGGAGTTTTCCTGTTGACAATGAGGTGAGAGGCAACTAGACAAGGTGGGCACTTATACATGATCTGTTTAGAAGTATGGAGAAAATTAATCTTGTGTGACAAACTCTGACCAATGGAAAATGGGCACCGGTGGATAAATTCTTCTCTTTTCTTCCCTCAAAGAAACTATTCTGGAAAAAAAATAAATAATGTGTAACTTGTGAGAATCTGTGAAATCAAGCATCTAGTCCTGCTTTGTTTCAAGTGGTGATCAATTCAACAACATACTCTTATATTGCTGCTTTCTCCTCCCCTTACTTCTTTTTCCCTCCTACTTCCTGGATTATATACCCTAACCAAGTAATAATAGTCCATACACTTGGGTCTCAAATTTTGCTTTCTGGGTAACCTAGATTTCAGACTGCAAAAATGTTAAAGGCTTCGCCTAATTAAAAAATAGATAATCTGAACAGTTCCATAACTATTAAAGAAATTGAATCTATCACTTAAAATCTTCCAAGAAGAAGAAGAAAGAAGAAGAAGAAGAAGAAGAAGAAGAAAGAAGAAGAAGAAGAAGAAGAAGAAGAAGAAGAAGAAGAAGAAGAAGAAGAAGAAGAAGAAGAAGAAGAAGAAGCAGCAGCAGCAGCAGTAGCAGCAGCAGCTCTTCAGGCCCAAATGATTCTACCAAACATTTTTTAAAAAGAATTAGTATCAAATTTTGCAATCTCTTTCAGAAACTAGAAGGGAAAGAACTTCCCAATTCATTTTATGAGGCTACTATTATGCTAATACAAAAACCAGACAAATAAAGAAAAAAAAAAGGCCCCATACATAAAACTTCAAGCTTATATTACTCATAAACTTAGATGTAAAAATAGTTTTATAAAATTGCTAGCATGTCAAATCCAGCAATATGTAAAAATAATTATATACCGCAACCAAGTAAGGTAAGGGCTAAAATTACCAGCTAGGCTGATTCAGCATTTTTTAAATCAATAAATTGATACAAAAAGCATTTGAAAAAACTCAACATTCATTCATGGTAAAAACAGCAAATTAGGAATAGAGGGGAACTTCCTCAAATTAATAAATAACATCTATAAAAACCAACAGTTAACTTTCATTTAACAATGAAACACTATGCTTTCTTCTTAAGTATAGGAACAAAACAAGTATGTCGACTCTCACTACTCCTATTCAACATAGTAATGAATGTTCTAGTCAGAACGATAAGGCAAAAAAAAAAAAAAAAAAAAAAATGGCATATTAACTAGAAAGGAATCAATAAAACTATCCAAATTTGCAGATGACATGATTATCTATGTAGAAAATCCCCAGGAACTAACAAAAAAGTTCACAGAACTAATGAGTGAGTTCAGCAAATTCACAAGATACATGATCGACCACAAAAATTGATTGTATTCCTATATACTAGCGATGAACATGTGGAAAATGAAAACTAAAAACACAATACCAGTTACAATGGCTCCTAAAAATTGAAATATCTAAGTATAAATATAAAAAAACACAGATCTATAGGCTGAAAAATACAAAATACTGATGAAGAACATAAAAGAAGATCTAAATAAATGGAGAGACATATCATGTATGAAGACTGGAAAACTTAATGTAGCAAAGGTGTTAATTGTTCTTTAATTGGTCTATAGATTTAATGAAATTTCTACCAAAATCCAAGCAAGAACTTTTGCAGATACAGACAAGCTCATTATAAAATTTATATAAAAAGGCAAAAGGAAAGAATAGCTTAAATAATTTGAGGAAAGAAAAATAAAGTTGGAGGAATCCCTATACCTTATGCTAAGACATTATGTAGATACAGTAATCAAGAAAGTGCAATACTGGTGGAAGAACAGTCATATAGAACAAAGGAACAGAATAAAGGATCCAGAAATAAACCAATATACATATGCTCAATTTATTGCTGACATGATGCAAGGGCAGCTCAATGAAAGAAAGATAGTCTTTACAACAATGGTGATGGAAAAATTAGATATCTATAGGCAAAAATAATGAACCTTGACAAAAATCTCATACCATATAGAAAAATTAATTCAAAATGTATCACAGATTTAAAAGTATATGAAACTATAAAACTTCTAGAAGAAAACAAGAGAAAAATCTTTGAGCTAGACAAAGATTTATTAAATATGACAAAAGCACAATACATTAAAAAATTGATAAATTAGACCTCATCAGAATTAAAAACTTGTGTCCCATGAAAAATCTTGTTAAAAGTATGAAAATAATTAACTACAGACCAGGAGAAAATATTTGTATGTTACATATCTGACAAAGGCCTTATACCTAGACTACATAAAGAACTCTCAAAATCCACATTAATAAAACAAACAGAACAAATATAAAATGTGCAGAAGATATAAGCAGACTTTTCACCAAAAAAAAAAAAGATAAATGGCAAATAAACACATGAAAACACGTTCAAAACATCATAGCCATTAACAAATTAAAATCACAATGAGATACCACTAGACACCTTTTAGAACAGCTAAAATAAAAAAACAGTGACAACACCAAAGCTGGCAAGAATGTAGAGAAATTGGATTACTCATAGATTACTAGTGGAAGTGAAAATGTGATAGCCGCTATAGAAAACAGTTTGGCAGTATTCTATATAACCATATAACCTAGCAATTTTACTCTTGGGCATTTATCCCAAAGAAATGAAAACTTAAGTTCACACAAAAACTTAAACATAAATGTTTGTAGTAGCTTAATTCAAAATAGCAAAATACTGGTAACAACCTCAAAGTTTTCTTTGAATGAATGGTTGAAAAAATTGTGGTATATTTATGCAATGGAATAGTACTTATCAATAAAAAGAGATGAGCTCTTGATACATGCATCAATCTTGACAAAACTCGGCATTATGCTTACTGAAAAAAGAGTCAGTCTCAAAAGTTTACATACTGACTGATACTATTAACAAAACATTCTAGAAATGACAAAAAAAAAAAGGATGAAGAACAGATGAACAGTTGCTAGGGGACAGGGATGAATGTGGAGTGGCGTGGGGGTAGGCATTCATACAAAGATATAGCATGAGAGAGGTTTTTTTGTGGTGATGGAACAGTTCTGAATCTTAATCATAGGTGGTTATACAAATCTATACATGGGATAAAATTTCATAGAGCTATACACATAAAAACACATAAATGAATGTACATTTTAAAAATAGCGAAACTAAATGAGATCTGTATTCCAGTTAACACTAATGTACCAGTATCAACTTTCTGATTTCAATATTGTACTACAGCTATGTATCATCTCACCATCGGAAGCTGGCTTAAAAGTGCACAGGATAATTTGTACTGCTTTTACAACTTCTTATGGGTCTATAGTTGTTTCAAAATAGAACATTAAAAAACAAAATGTGAAAATCTAGAAAATGAAAAATAAAAATGTACTTTAAAAAATGACCTGCCTTTTTAAATTTTTTTGAGGAAACACCATATTATTTTCCATAGCGGCTGTACCTATTTACAGTCCCACCAGCAGTGTGTGAGGGTTCCTTTTTTCCCACAACCTTTCCAACACTTATTACTTGTATTATTAATTATAATCATTCTAATGAGTGTGAGATGATATCTCATTGTGGTTTTGATTCGCATTTCCCTAATGGCTAGGGAAGTTGAGCATCTTTTCATGTCTGTTAGCCATTCATATTTCTTCTTGAGAGAAATGTCTGTTCGGGTCCTTTGCCCATTTTTAATTGGATTTTTTTTTATTGTTGAGTTGTATGAGTTCTTTGTATTTTTTGGATATTAAGCCTTTATCAAAAGCGTTGTTTGCAAATATCCTCTTTTATTCAGATGAGTGCCTCTTTGTCTTGTTGATGATTTCTTTTGCTGTGCAGAAGCTTTTTAGTTTGACACAGCTCCATTCATTTATTTCTGCTTTTACTTCCCTTGTCTTTGTGGTCAAATTCATAAAATCCTCTCTAAATCCAAAGTCCATGAGTTTAGTACCTATGTTTTCTTCTATCCTATATATTGTTTCAGGCCTTATATTCAGGTCTTTGGTCCATTTCAAATTAATTTTGGTGTATGATTACAGATAGCAATTTAGTTTCTTTTTTTTTCTTTTTTTTTTTTTTACCTGAGGCTTTTCAATTTTCCCAGCACTATTTATTGAAGAGGCTTTCCTTACTCCATTGCATGTTTTTGGCTCATTGTCAATAATTATTTGCCCACACATGCAAGGGTTTATTTCTGGGCTCTCAATTATGTTCCATTGGTCTACATGTCTGTTTTTCTGCCAATATCATGCTGTTTTGATTATTGTCGCTTTGTAGTATAATTTTAAGTCAGGCAAAGTGATACTTCTGGCCTTGTTTCTTTTTATCAATATTGTCTTGACTATTTGGGGCCTTTTGTGCTTCTATACAAATCTGATGATTTTTTTTGTTCTACTTCTTTAAAAAATGCCATTAGGATTTTGATGGGGATCACATTATATCTGTATATTGCTTTGGGTAATAAGGTCATTTTAAATATATTGATTCTTCCAATCTATGAACATGAAATATCTTTCCATTTCTTTTTGTCTTCTTCAATTTCTTTTACTAATGTTTTAGAGTTTTCAGTGTATAGGTCTTTCACATACTTTCTTAAGTTTATTCTTAGGTATTTAATTCTATTTTTTACAATTGCAAAATGAATTATTTTTTCATTTGTTTTTCTGAAATTTCATTGTTAGAGTACAGTAATGCTATGAATTGTTGTACATTGATTTTATATACAGAAACTTTACTGTATTTGTTTATTGTTTCTAGTAGTTTTTAGTGGAGTCTTTAGGGTTTCCCATATAGAAAATCATGTCATATGCAAAAATTAAAAATAGAATTATCATACTATCCAACAATCCCTGTTTTGAGTATCTACCTCAAAATTTTGGAAACATTGATTCATAAAGATATATGCACCCCAATGTTCATAGCAGCATTATTTACAGTGGCCAAGACAACCAAAGTGTCCTTCAATAGATGATTGGTTAAAGAAGCTGTGGTACATATATACAATGGGATATTACTCAGTCATAAGGAAAGATGAAATACTGCCATTTGTGTCAACATGGATGGATCTTGAGATTATCATGCTAAGTGAAATAAGTCAGATAGAAAAGCTGAGAACCATATGATTTTACTCATATGTAGGATATAAAATTGAAAACAACAAACAAGCATGACAAACAGAGAGACTCATGGACACAGAAAACAATTTAGTGGTTACCAGAGGGAAAAGGGGAAGGGAGACAGGTAGGTTAGGGTGATAGGGGTCAAATATATGGTGATGGAAGGAAATTTAACTTTAGATGGTAAGCACATAATGCAATACACATATGACATATTATTGAATTGTACACTTGGAACCTATATGATTTAATTAACCAATGTTACCCCAATGAATTTAATAAAAAATAAAATAAAAATAAAAAATGTCTTACCTCCTCAAAATTAAAGAATTTCAGTCTGCTAAAGCAAAGTAAAATAACTGTAAGAGAGACTTTTCCTTATGCTAAAGATAGATACGGTCATGGAAAGAAAGCCCAAAGCAAAACAATTGCTGAAGCAAACAGAGGCAAGTAGTTCAAATGTCTGGAAACTACAGGAGAAAAATAATATGCCTTGAGCAAAGAAGTGTGCTTCAGAGTTTAAGTTAGAAGGAGACCATTCACTGACACTCCAGCACAGAGAATATCACAGGGACTGACAGGCTGGAGAGAATCTGGGTTTGGGGAGTTGGATTAAGAGGAGAATATCTCTTTGACGATAGAGTGATGGAGGAATGATAACACAGTGTCTACACTTTGGGGTCACCAGAGATGAATATTCAGACGTGAGAGCACTAACCAAGACGAAATCAACCCTTTCCTAAAGGAGGGCTACAGCCCCTGCCTATCTCTGACATCAGGATCTGTTTGCTCTCTCAGTTCTTTACTCCACCTAAGCCCCAAGCATATTACTAACAGTCATCATCACAACCTACATTTGCATAGAACCTTCTGTTTTTTTAAAAAATGTTCCACATCTATGACCTCATTTGAGCTTCACTGTTCATTTGTAAGGTATTCAGGGAAGGTGCTTTTTAAAATAAGAGAATTAAGAAATACAGAGGATTCCCTGACTCAAGCTGTGACAATCAACTCTGAAATATGAATTGTGTTCACTATTGTTCTATTGGACCATGTCAACTCTCAGTTCACAGACCCTTTTGCAGTATGACATGAGAAATTCAGAGAGAAAGGCTACCAGCAAAATTCAGCCCCATAGAAAGAGCTCTTCTTTTCCTGGAGTCATAATGAAGGAAAACGTCAGTGCATTTGTTTGTGGGTTTTGTTTTTCTCAGCAAAGGAAAAGGAAATATGCAAATTTTACCCTGGTTTTATTTTTTCAGGTAATTCCTGAGTCTTAGTCATACATGGGTCCTGGATTAATCAGAATTTATTTTTATCTCCTAACCTTCTGGCTGAAGCTTAGAGTGCTGTTCTTTGCCTGCTGGGCGAGGTTGCCATAGAAACTCCTTCAGGGGAAGCAGTGTCTCTCTTTATATTGTTGTGACTGCAAGCAGGAAGTAAAGCAGACCAGCCACCACCAGAGAAGAATAAGAGGACTCTGGGACTCAGAACGTGCTCCATCTCCTATCTCCTCTGCTCCAAGATTTCATGTGCTCTGAGATGTGAAGTGTTTCCCCAGCAGATCAGTGTCCAAGCACACAAAAGAAAATATCTTTTGCCTTCTTAAGCCTGACCTTTCTTAGCCCCACTTTGGAGGATGGCTGGGAAGCCCATATTAGAATTAGAAGTACAAGTAGCAGAAGCACAGTTGTGTGTATTTTTTCCCAAGTTCATGTTCAGAGATGTCATGTTGGTAGCTTAAAATTATCCCTGATGGGGATATTTACTCTACCAAAATTAGTAAATCCTAAAAATCAGGGCTTTTCAGTTTTTACCAGCTCACTACTGAGAACTTATCTTTCTCAAAAACTCTAAGATACTTTAATATCTAATTCTGAATACTTTGTCTTCCAAATATTCCTAGGTGTTAGGTATCTCTGAGTCCAAAAGAGATAAAGTATTTAACTCAGATTTATATCTGAGACTAGAACCCAGGTCTCTTCTCCAACTTGTACCACCTTTGAAACTTTTATGTACCTCTATTATCACATGGTGCAGTTTTATTTTAAATGCACATCACCTTCATTAGACTATACCTCATCAAGAGCAAAGATTCTTTCTTACATGTCTTTGTATCTGTAGTGCCAAGTATAGTGCCTGATATATAGCAAATGCTCAAAAAATACTTGGCGAATGAGTTTTTGAATGAATAAATGAACATTGGAGTTGGAAGGGCCAAGAAATAATCTAACAATCATTATACTGATAAGAAATGACTCCTGGGAAAGTAATAGTAACTTGCCCAAGAACACAATCGTTAATGGTAGAACTTAGCTGATACTTTTTTAAACTGTGCCATGTTGTCACCTAGTTCTAAATGCCCAGTACTTGTGACAAGTACCACATTTGACATAGTCTCAGCCTTCCCTATTACCTCTGAACATTACTTGCTATAATCTTGTTATATTAGGTGGTCCTGCACTAGAATTTCTTCATCCTTGTCTGGGTGTTTCCATCACCCATAATACCTCATGTTTCTGCCCCAATGAGGCATAACTATAAAAGAAGAAGCTCTAAGCCATTGATATCAGACTATAGTGCTCTACTCTTTTTATTCCTTCCTTCTCTTCCCTTCTTTTCCTTTCTCTCTCTCTCCTTTTCTCCTCACCCCTAGTCCTAGATAGGTTTCTTCATTTGATTTGACCTTTTATAAATCATATCTTGAGTCCCTTTCCTACAAATCCTTAATTTGAAATTCTAAATCTCATCAATGATCTGGATATAAAAGAGGGATGTCACATACAAGGAAGGGTGAAAAAGAAAATCACATCATAGATTTTTAAAAAATATCACCTTTGCTGATATCCATATTTCCATTATGCTGCCTCGCAGTCTTTTTTCTCCCCAGCTTTCTTTCATATGACCTTGAATGAAAGCTCTTCTTTCTCTCCTCTTCCCTTTTCTTATTCTCCTCTTCCATTCTCCTATTCCATCTCCTCCTTCTTTTTCATAAAATAAAATGTAAATGTTAAAAGTATGAAATACTGTGCTGAATGCTCAATAGAATATTAGTTTATCAAAATGCTAATATGTTTTGGGTAGTTATTAAGGTATTAAGGGGAGAAAAGCATTTGCCAGATCAATAGCTGCATACTGTGTCTGTGATGATACTTTGATTTGCTCCAGTAAAGAAACCACATTTGAAAGAGCAGCTGCAACACAACTCACCAAAGATCCACTATCATTCCTCAAGACCCGCCTATCTTCTGTACAGGCAAAAAAGTCAACCATCATCGCAAACTGTTAAAGCCACTCCCAGTCATTCAAGCTAAAACACTGAATACATAATCTCTGGTCGGTGTACCCATATCAATAAATTCACCTGATCAGACCATCCTCACATGTGTTCCTCAGATTTTTTTCAATAAAAGTTTTCCAAATCTTGTAACTTTTAATATATATGATATCTTCTCATGCGTCACACTCCTGGAGCCTGCCAAAATTTGTATTTAAGTATCTAAACATAGAGATCTAAAAGCAATGAGAGGATGTTAAAGTGAGCCTTGAGGAGGATCAGGACTCCCATACAATCATTAAAGCTTCTTCAGGCAAGGTAAGTTAATTTCTCAGACAGGGAAGTAAAGTCTATTTCTATAAGCAAAGGAAGCTCAACAGAATTTTGGGTTTTAAGGTTCTCAGTTTCAACAGAATTTGCCATATGTTCCCCTGACCTAATTTTCAGAGTCCCTAGTCTTCTCTAGCAATGCCCTAACTTTATTCTGAGATCCTATGAAGTTGTGAATTCAATGTGTTGTAATTCAGTCTTTGAAGAATTAAATGTTGCATTTGATTTTCAGAAATCTCAATCTTGAGGCTACAGGAAACAAAGGGAAGTTACTTCTGTACTTCAGGGAAGTTACAGAAGCTCTCTGGTTCTTTATCTGGATCTTGAGCTGGAAATTTAAGCCCAGATTTCACTATTTTGTTTCTCCAAGTCCTCCAGTGAACTTAGAAGAAATCAAACACTACCACAATCTTTTATTTGCATTTAAGTGTTCTATGGCAACATCTTCTTGATGATCCAGAGCCTTACCTTCTATAAAAGTTTTATTCCAGGTAACTACAGGCGATAACTAAATAACTGTTTTTGCTATTATGACTGTAGTATCTCATTTACCAGTGGCAGTGTAATTGATAACTTTAAATTGAGCCAGATCAGAGTAGCAATTCTGATTCTCATCCTTCAAGATCTGCTCCTCTGGATCCACATTTGGTTCCAATAAAG
>NW_006492031.1:2949070-2968154 GCF_000325575.1 Pteropus alecto | reverse complement strand
TGTCTGTCTATATATATATACATGTATATGTGTATATATATACACATACATATATACACATACACATATACGCATATATGTATGTGTATATATATGTATGTGTGTGTGTGTATATATATATATACACATATACATATATATATATATACACATATATATATACACATACACATAGGATATTTATTATTATAAGAATTGGACTTCTTTTAGACCTTAAACTTTATTATAGGAATTAGACACAAAAGTACAAGGAGCTAAAGAAGTGAAGGTCTGGAAGCGGGAGTTGGAGAATCAGAAAAAAAGAGTAGGTAAATAGTCTTCTAAAGTTTTTGCACAGTGGACAAGTCAGGGCTTTCAGGGAATTCTGAGAAGCAGTTATGTTAAGCCACTAAAGTGGGGCCACAAATGGGAGATGTACAGAGAAGTTAATGGGAAGCTGTTGCCATGGGTGCACAGCCAAGCCTGGGGCTGCTGTTGGTCATCAGGGCCAGCCGTCTGGAAGACAAGCTGGATACAGAGCAGAGAAGAGCAGGAATAATCTGGGACCCACAAGGCACCTGTTTCTATTTGACTGTTTCTATTTGACTATTATGAACTTCTAAGAGTAATGGCTGTTGCTTCACTTTGACTTTCCAAATCTCATGCAAACTCTTCCTTTGGTCAACTCTAAACTGTAAACATACAGAGTAGAAATTCTGAGAAATATAGTTCTCAGTTTGACCAAGTTGACAGTACAAACTAACACATTCTTCTAGGAGTATGCAGGTGAAAGGAAGTGACATTAAATGCAAACCTGGAAAAGAATGTAAAACACATGAAGAACCATGTAACTTGCTGAAAGAAAAGAACAAACATGTAATGGCAGTTGCATTGTGGTCAACTTTTATCTGTCAGTCTGGTGCTGTTAAATGCTGGGAATTGAGAAAAAGAGAATTATCACATTGCTCCTTTTTTACTTTGACAGACTATTAAGTTAGGTATTGCCTGACTACATATTTTAAAATTTATTAATCAAAAAGCATGGTAAATGGTAAGTTACAATTTAACTAATCTTCCAAAGAATCTACTCTCAGGGGATATATTCACTAAACCTTGTCATTCTAACTCTGTTGGTTATAAAATTCTTGTCATTCTAACTCTTTTGGTTATAAAATTCTCCTTTTATTGTAAAGAACATTTAGTATTAAAAAATTTTTCTTCACATAATTTATTAAAGTGCTGTCCTGGAGCTTCCTTTCTGGGTTGACTTCAGTAAATCTTCATGGAACTATAGAAATAGGTAGATGAACTAAATCATTTGCCATTGTCTTTCACTCCTCATTCCATAATTTTACTTATGCCATAAAACCCTTTCATTGCTATTTCCTAATAATATGTGAATGCAGAATGATTTTAAGTGATATCTGGAAAGACAACACAGTTATAACAATCTAAGTCTATAAGGAATTTTGAAATTTACAAGGCACGTTTAAATGTTTTACATTTTGAGTCTCAAAACAATCCAATGAAGTGAGCAAGATGTTGTATCACTATGTTTATGGATGTGGAAACTTGGTCTTTGGGCTTTTAAACAACTTACTGTCCCCAGAGGTCTTTCAGTTCTTCATGCATGATGTAACAAAAATTATGCAACTGGCTGTGGTTTGTGGGTCAGATACTTTCTTTTCCCCAGGAGAGATGATGCAGTACTCTACTTCACCCATTCTTCATCATCTAGTGGTTTGTATGATCAAAACACAAATTTTGAGATTGTCCTGAAAAGGACAATCTTCGATTTTTAAAAAATGCCCCATCAGTTACTAGATTTGTGGCTATGGGCAAGCTACTTAATCTCACTGAGTTTCAGTTCTTCTATTTTAAAAATTGGAATTATTTTTGTAAAGTTGTGAAAATTACGTTATATAATGCACATTGTTAAAATACTTAGCACAATGCCAGGCACATAGCAGGTGCTCAACAAATGCCATTTTTCACCTATAAATCCTATTTATCCCTCGAGGCTTAGTGCAGTTCCACACAAAGCCTTCCCTAATCTTTCTCTCATTTTTCCAATCTCACTTTACCCAATACCATTAAGAGCCCTCCTTATTGTTCTCAAATTGTTTTATATCTCTTCTTTTTTATTCATTTAGCAAATATGTAATAAATACAAACTATTTGCGGACACTATACTAAACTCCAGATAAAATACACTGAAGAAAGCAGATATGTGCTTATCTTCAAGGACCTTACAGGCAAGTAAGAAGAAGACCTCATGCCAGCAAACACACAGATAGATGTACAGTAACAAATGGTGACAAATGCTGTGAATGTAAAGATTAGGTTGTAGTATGGGAAGATTGAGTTTAGCTTGTATGGTGAATATGTTCATTTTTCAGTGACATTTAAACAGAGACATGAAGGAGTAGAAAAAAGCCAATCACGTAAAGATTTATAAAAAACCCACAGAATGAGAACAACAGGTGTGAACACTCTGGATTGGAAAGGAAAACACTTGAAAAGCCAGGATGGCTAGAGCATAGTAAGTGAAAGACACTTGGCCTCAAGCGAGGTTAGAGAAGCAGGCTAGGACCAAACCATGAACAACTCTGACTTCAGTTGGACTCTCCCAGAAGCAAATCCTGAGACAAGATTTTGAGCACTTACAGTTTATTTAGGAGGTAAGGGAGTGGGAAAGTGAGAGAGGGAAGAAAATGAAGGCCATAAAGACTGTATGATTGAACAGGTGACCACTGGGGGCATTTGTATCTCAACTCCCCTTGGAAACTCCAGGACATACTATGTATCACATAGGCACCCAAGAGGCCAGGAAGCTGAGCTTTTTATCGGCCAGATAGATTCCTGTCCTCTTTACAACATTAAGTCTCTGGCACTTCTGGCTTGCCATATCCAGGCCTAGCACACTAAAGACCGAAAAAACGGGCCCAGAGGTAGAAAGTTATATATGTTTAAAGAGAACAGTCTTCCATGTGAAGAGGTGAATGCTGAGGAGATGAAGTGGGAAATGAAGGAAGCCATATTGGATGCATTATTCTAATCATTATGGGGAACCATTGAAGGAGTCTAATAGTAGTTTAATATGATATGGTTCAAGTTATTAGTTTTGTTTGTCCAGATACATTGTAAGATTCTTAAGAACAAAGAATATACTCTACATTTCTTTAGCACTAGTCACAGCAATGACACAATTCAGTTTACATACAAGGTGCTAAATAAATATGTTTGATTGACTGTCCAGGTGTAAAAGCATTGATGGATCCAAGTTAACTGGATCACAAAAGATCAAATTAAAACTTTTACTTATAAAGATGTTTAGCATCACTTTTCATTAAGTCTTTCAAAGAGTCAAATGGCACATGGGCTATTTAGTATCCAGGGATACTAAATAAAATCTGGACTATTCTTGGAAAACATGTCAGAGAGTATTCAACCATAGATGAGAGAATCAAGTCCCCTTTAACCCTGAGAGGAGATTAGAGGTGTAGTGGTTGAAAGCACTGACTTTGGAGTTCTACCCAGATTAGAGAGAGCCTGGGCTTTACCCCTTATCAACTACAGGAACTTGAGCAAATTATTTAACTTCCTTAATCCTCAGTTTCTTTATCTGTAAAACTGACATAATAATAATGACATTTACCTCACAAGGTTAGTGTAAATGTTTGAAAAAAATAATATTCTCATTCCAGTACATAATTAGTATTCAGTAAGTGTTATTATCATTAGCAATATTTTGACTTTCCTTAAGGTTATTCTGATAGGTGATTTGGAATGTGCATAAGATTTTACTCTAAAGTTTAAGCCAAACACACAGTCAGGAGGACCCTCTCATCTTCTTGCACTTGCTTCTTCAAGCCTACGCTTCAGGAAAAAAAAAAATTCTCATTTCAAATGCAGAGTTCTCAGAAAACAGACTTTCTTCCAGGAACTGAGGGATCTATTTATAGAGTAAACAGAAATATATGGGATGCCACAGTGTGGTCCCAACACCCTCCTCTGGCCCTCTGAGCTGCCTTGCTCTTCAGTGCTGCTCTATCCCTCCCACTCCCTGGAGAATTCAGAGGCAGTTTCATAGTATCTGCATAAAGCATAGTTGCAAAAGGGCTGACCAGAGGGGACTGCGTTGGTCTGCACTTTTAGATTTACCTTTGCTCACTGCATTTTTTTTCTGGTTTCAAAGAGATATGGTCTCCTGTAGGAATTCTGGAAAATGTATAACATGTAAAAAAAAAAAAAGCAGGAAAATAAAGCTCTTTATACCTTCTCTAGGATATTATCTAAGACATGCTTAGCTAGATTTTTCTTTAATAACCATAGAGTTAAATGATTTTATATTGTATCTGACCTAAAACTCTTTTATTCTCCTCTTCTTCTTGCTCTAGTTTCTTTGATAATAAAAATTCAGAGTCACTATTTTCTACCTGTGTGTGTTTGTCCACTTTTGTACCTCCGTTTCTCTCTATTGGCTGATGAGGGTAGTAATGGCCAGATGGAGGTCAAAATGGCACTACTGCTAGGAGCAGAATGGAGGGTGCAAGCCTGGAGCCAGACAAAGATCTGTCAGGTCATCTCCTAAGGAACAGTAACACTGGAGGATTTGCTACTATTGTCTTCCATTACAAAATTAAACTGCAAAGGCAGCTCCAGCTCCACACCTCAAGTGGAATCTTCCAGTTTCAGGCTTTTCTAGTTGGGAACAGGCACTCATTCAAATTGAGAGCAGCATTATTCACGGTGGCCAAGACATGAAAACGACTGGAGTATCCTTCAATACATTAATAGATAAAGAACATACAGTACTTGTATATAATGGAATATTACTCAGCCATAAGAAAAGATGAAATATTGCCATTTGTGGCAATGTGGATGAATCTTGAGATTATCATGCTAAGCAAAATAAATCAAACAGAAAAAGTTGAGAATTGCATGATTTTACTCATATGTGGGATATAAAACTGAAAGCAACAAACAAGATAAACAAACAAAGACTCTTGGACATGAACAGCAGATTAATGGTTATCAGAGGGGAAGGGAGGGTGGAGGGAGGTAGATATGGGGTAACAGATTTAAATATACGGTGATGGAAAAAAATTAACTTTGAGTGGCAAACACACAAGGCAATAAACATGTGACATATTATTGAATTGTACACTTGAAACCTATATGATTTTATTAACCAATGTCACCCCAATAATTTTAATAATTAATTAATTAATTAATTAATTAATTAAAAACAGGAGGTGACTTTTTAAAGTAATCTAAATAAACTCTCTAACTCAGCAGCTGTTGAGAATGCTCATTTTACCTCACTAGATCACTAGAATTTTGTGATGCTGGGACAGAAACTTCTAAGAAAGCTGTGAATATGCCGCCGCTCATTCCACTGAGGGGTATCAAATCAGCTGCAAGTTGAGAAGTAAAAGTTACAGCCTTCTCAATTCTATGTCATGAAACGAAATAACTAGATTAAATCAACAGGATTAGAGTTCTAGCATTTGTTCTGCCTTCTTCTTGCTAGCAAAGGTAAAAAAGAGAGGAAGGAAAGAAGGAAGGGAGGGAGGGAGGGGGTAAGGATTAAAAAAAAAGAGAAAGGAAAAGGGAAATACCTAAACCAATCCAAGAAGATATATCTATCCTCGATTTCCATTGTCTTTTAAGCATTCAGGAAGTTTTTCCTTAGCTCAAACCCAAATTTCTCTTACTGATATTTAATCTCATGTTTTTACTTCCTCTGAGAGTTAAAGCTTGTTGATACAAAGAAAGGTGGTGTAGGGCAGTGTGGTAAGCACGCTGCTACTGGAGTCAAACAAACTTGAGTTTGAATTCCAGATTCTCCATTTATTAGCCATGTGACTGCAGACTTTTCCTTGCCATTCTGTACTTCAGCGTGCTCAGAAGTAAAATGGGCATAGGATTAAATGAGATAACATACATAATGCTCCACAATTACAAACTCAATAAACATCAGTTACAAATATAATATTAATAGCAAACACTTACATGGCATTTGCAATATATCTGGCACTATAACATAATTTTTAACCTGAGTATGAATTAGTCTCTTTAGTTTTTTCTCTCTTTCTTTATGGCTTGGGTTTTGGTTTTTATTTTTAGCCACTTCCTGAGTATTCAAAGTAGAATTTAAAGGAATCTAAGGTCTTTTTGTTAATTTACTTAAAAACTCAAAATGTCATCCACTGCTTGGTCAGTCTCAGAAAAGTGCTGGAATCCTCTTTTCTCTTTTTACTCTGATCTTTAATATGAAAACCAAAGCAGTGGGCCATTAGTGGTGAGATTTTAAAAAGAAGCAGTTTCTTTACTCATAGTTTCCACTTCCGCTACACACAAAAACAGGGCCAGGGGTATGTCTCTACTCTCCTGCATAAAAACGAGAGGCATCTTTCTTCTGAGATTTGACTCTACTCTCAAGGCCTTCAAGGCCCTTGAGGACTGTGTGCAATGCACAGTTGCTTGTTGATTTGGGTTCCATTATACTTTATAAATGCTAGTTGCAGAGGGACTAGGATGTTATTAGAATTTAGCTTTCTCTTATGAACAAACTTTCTCCCAATTTTGACTTTTCTTTCACTTTTATTAACTGAGTCTTTTCTTACCCCTTGCCCCAGCTTTCAATAATACTAAATCTCTTATTATCCTTTCAAAGAAGGTGGCAAGCTCAATTTACTTCTGCTTCCCTGGAAGAGAAGCATTCATAATCCCTGCTCCCCACTGTCATATTCAGAACATAGTTTTGTCCATGTAACTCAACTAGCTCTTTCTTTATGGAATTTATAAAAGTCACTATGTCACTCTGCAGCATTCTCCTCAAAGTTTTCTGCCAGCTTACCTATACTTTGTTCGTTTTGCTCAATGATTTCTTCATCTGAAGAACTAGTTGTTCTCTCTTCTTATTCCCACCATCGCATTGGGAAATCTCAATAATTCATGGGAAATCTCAAATGTTAAAAACGCTCTTCATATTCTGGCCTCACATGTTCTTTTTCTTTCTTTAGTTCCAGAGACCTGCAAACATTCACCAATTTTCAATTCAGTCCAGCAGAACATTCAGTGAGTTCAGTAAAGAACTGTTGATTTACTGACCTGGATCTGAACCTGAAATTTCCCTCTGTGTTTTGTTCCTTTGAATGCTATAAGTTTACTTGTTTGATTTTATTGTTTTTTGTTTTTTTTTTTAAGTCTGGCAGTAATATTTGCTTGTTAAAAAAAATAATCCAGATTAGCACATAGCATGTAAATTGAAAAATTACCTGTTCCTGATCTCCTTAACTCTAAAATGCTCTCCATTTGCAATGTATTAAGTCACTTAGTAGGACCTCCACAGTACAGATTTGCTTAATCCTCAGTATGGCTCTGTACTGAAGATGCCAATTGCAAAATATCCTCTCTGACAATTATCTCCTGCCCCTTCTCTCTCAACTGCTTGCAACCCCTAAAATTGCTTTTTATTTTTATTGTCACCACCAGTTAGTTACTCTCTGATACTTTATTTTTCTTTTCTATTATATCTGCTAGACTTGGTATTAATTAACCATTTCACAAACATATTTCCTGCCACTCTAGGATGCCTCAACACCTTGAACTCTTCAGGATGTGTTGTGGATATGGGACATTTACCCTCTTACTCCCAGAGACAGCACTATTTTAATCTCTTCCTGTCACACTGGTTGCTCTTTTTCCATCACCGCTACAGGCACCAGTGTTTTCTCTGCCCTCCTAAATTTAGGTATCCTTAGATCTCCCATCTCTTTATAGTCTCTTTTTCAAATGTCGTTTATTTCCATTACTTCAATTACCATCCTATGAGATTGACAAATCTTGATTGTCAATCTATTATCTTTTTTGAGGGCTAAATTTAAATTTCCAGATGACCTATCAGTATCTGAAACACAAAATATACCAAATAAGATCCAAGTCCATAATTTTTCACCACTCCTCTATAGAGATATTTTCTCTATATCTTCTAATGGCATAAAAGTTTCCCCATCTACCATGACTAGAGTGATATTTCCTCCCTTGCCCCACATCTGTTCACTTGCCAAGTCCAATGTATTATACCTTCACATTTTCTCCAGAATCAGACATCTTCCACTCACACCACTGAACATCAGCCCCTCCTTCCCTCTTACTATAGCTACTGCAATCATTTCTCTTATTTTTCCCATTCCATGTCTCTTATTCTGCCAGATCAAATTTCCTAAACTCATTTTATATTACTTACTCACATGCTTTAAAATCTCCAGTGACTCCCAACAGTTTATCAAACTAGGTCCAAAATCATTATTAAGCATTAAAGACTATTTACTTAACTTACTTTTCCAGCATTATCCACCATTATTTCTCTAAATATGTCCAGTGTTCAGATTATCAGACAATCATTTAAGTTCCCCATCTCAGGTCTGAAACTTTCCTGCTTCTATGCTTTTGTTCATATTGTTACCTTTCAAGAATGTTACTCTTTTTGATCACTTTTTGTTGAAATCCAATCTTTGCTTCAGAAAGGTTTTAACTGTACTTTCTTCATGTACCTTTTACTATTTGAGATGTAACCTACCTTTCACTATTTGAGATGTAACCTACCTTTCATCTGATCCTCTGTATCTTACTTTTAATGTGCTTTATATCATAACCATTTGTGAATGTGATACCTTCTCATCACTGATGTCTTATTCTCATTATAGATTGTGTTTCTTAATAGTATTTTCCAAGTACTTTGCTAATTTCTGCAGATTCAAAGACAGATAAACATTTTCCTACTTTCCCTGGGAAATTCAAAACCTTCTCCAAAGAAAGCCTGTATTTATGTTTCTCATCCTCATTCCCCAGTGCAGGTTTTTCATTCATCCAGAAAGTGATAGAGTTCCTATTGTTACTCCTTAAAGGGTGGAGAACATAGAGAAATCGGGGGGTGGAGTGGGGAGGCATCTTTACCTTTATGGCAAGGGAAAGTGTGTTCTCAAATTTCCATGTTGGAATTAAGAATGAGGATTTTTGCTCAAGAGGAAAGACCTCAGACTAGTGATGCAGAGAGACCACAAAGCTTCCAGTTACAAAATTATTTGACCCAAGCTTTGGTGGAAGCATGTGCTGTGGGAGCTATGGGAGCCATCTCCACCACAGAGTGGAAGCAGGAAAAAGTAAGGCTGAAGGCAGAGTAAAGGAACTTTGTTGCTACTCAGCTCAGTGAAATCTTCTCAGTGTGACTTTACTAATTATTCTGAAACACAAATTTCCAAACACTAGACATAGTCACATTCTCTCACAAGTACTTACAGAAATTCAATAACTTTTAAAAGGTATGTTATTTTTTCATATGGTCTGGATATAGAGGTCCTTCCTTTTCCTCCTTCAAGTCCCAGAGTTGGTGCGTTGGGCTCTTCCTGCACATGGATGCTAGGAAAATCTGGGTCTGTAGAGGTGGTGAGTGAGGGACATCAAAGAAAGAAAAACAAAGAATTGATGGTCCTGTCACATACTAGTTGAGTGGCCAAGTCATTGAATTTCTCTTGAATATAGTTTCCTAAAAAAGGAAGATAGTAATAGTATCTATTCCTTATTTATGAAAAAGGTGGAAGAAAAATAACATTAAGTTTATGCTAAGGACCAGGCATTGTGCCAGGTGACTTACATGTTGAATTCATTTAATTCTCATAAATAGCTACAAAGTAGGTAGTATTAATATTCTCATTTTATGGCTGAGGAAACTAAGTCTCAGAGGAATCAAATAACTTGCCCAGAGTTTCAGAGGTAACTAGCAGACTATCCAAAATAAACCTGTCTGATCCCAGAGATATCATCTTTTCCAACACTCCATTCAGTCACACAAAATCACAACCTTACTTGAAAATGACAGTGTCATTTAGTAAAAAGTGCTCCAAATTAAGAAACTGGAGGGCGACACCTGCATCTACAAGGTGGGCCTCCCAGAATACCCATTAACCTCCAATCTACCATTCTTTTTTCTTTGGGAGATTCTATTCATCTTGTTGAGGTTACACTCAAATATTACCCCTTTTAAAACTTTCCCAGCTATCCCCCTACCCATCAGCCCCAAAGAATAATCTGACTTCACCTTCAGGTTCATCTATATTCAATAGTCCTTGCTATAAAATTTCACAGTTAAAAGTCAGAGACAAGTAAGTTGTCTAGGAGAGAATAAGCACTCAGTAATAGTTCTCTAAATGAACGAATGAATAAATGAGGTATAACAGTCTACTAGTCACTTAATCTCTCCAGTTAGCAAATTTTGTCATATTTAAAATAGATTATTAATTTCTCATATCTCACAGATATATTGTGAAAATTCAATAAAATATGTTGTATATCTTAAAAATAAAACCATTAGATGAGGCCAAGCAGTTGTTCCTTTTACCAAAAACAAAACAAAAAACAATTTAACATCAAGGTTTTCATTCATGTTAAACCACGTGAGCTCTCTAAGCGATTATAAGCACCCCCGCCAAAAAGAAAAAAGAAAAGAAAAAGAAAGAAGGAAAGAAAAGAAAATACATTGAATTTTCTTGTGTTTATTTTCTTAGGCCCCATACTTTCTTATCATTAGAAGTTTTGTGAGCAAAAGAAGTATCTCTATTTTTTCACATGAAAATACGCATATACACACAGCACGCATCTTAGAACTTCACATTGCATAATGAGTCATTAACTTTCTGACTGGTTTGCACATGCATAAGTCTTTAGAGAATACAGATCTGTAGAAAGAACCATTCTTAAGGTGTTGTAGGCCAAGAGCCTTGAGTCTAAGACATAGTTCTGCCATATATAAGTTGAGTGAGCAAGTCATTTATCTTCTCTTTTATTTATTTCCTTAAAAATTAAAAAAATTAAAAAACAAGAATAATAATAGTTCCTAGTCCTTAAAATAGTTGGCAGGATTAAACGAGTTAATCCATGTAAAGTACATAGCATTGTTCTCAAGCCAAAGCACACCCTCAAGTATTATTATGATCATGATGTTGATGATGAAAATGATAATGAAGGTGATGATAAATTATGAAAAGATGATTATTTCTCATTATGCTGAGCATATCTCTGTAAGGAATAAGGAAATAATCTAAATAGGAGCCTATTATCTCTTGGTTTTATAGGACTTCACAAAAGCTAAAACACATCTACACACGTTATCTTGTTTGTGCTCCCAGTAACTCTAGGAAACAGACAATTAGAGCGAGAGAATTTGTTCAGAGAGGTTAAATGAAAATGTCAGTACTACCTCAGAGTAGCACTAGGCCTGGGACACAGGCCTCCTGTTCCCCATCTCCATTTTGTGGTTTCTTTTTCTCCTTCTTCAACAATGTTTCTAATAAGAATTGAGTCAGGCAGGGTTCAACTCTTCCTCCTGCCCCAAAAGTCAGAACGATAATAGTATTTAGATCAGCACCAAAGGTAATAATGACACTTAATTCTCTAAGAGACTTTTTCCCTCTGTCTAGACTAAGAGCTCCAGCCACATGCATGCCAGAAATGCATTAAAAAAATTATGCCAGGCTAACAGCAGTACTCGAAATATATTACAATTTTTCTCTGAGGAATTTGAAGTACCTTATCATCAATTATATTTTCCTTATTCCCATTCAAATATTTAGATTATTATAGCCACCTATCAACAGCTTTCTCATTGAAGTATAACCATGGGCTTCCCAAAGATTGGTCAAGAGCAGTGTGACACTAACTTCTTTTATACACAGAGTGTTATGAGTAAATGGAGGAGACACTCTTGGGTGGTAGGAAAGTTCTGGTTTCTCTAATCATTCAGATGATATTCAGTTCACTTCAACAAACATTTTTGGCTCCATCTGACCTACGATTTCTCTGCCATGTGCAGATCCAGGAAAGGAATGCATAGTCTGGTCATCATGTCATTGTTTCCTGTTCTAATCCCAAACTTCCCTTAGCCAGTGACAGTAGCCACACAACTGGCAGACAGGATGAGAGAACAGTTTGTGGAAGCCTGATATTTCTCAGCCCCATATGTGTTTTTGGCCACAGTTTAAAATAAACATGTTTCTTCCCTCTTTTTGTCCCATGGGGTGTGCACTATTTTTCAAAATCCACTTAGAATAGCAAAAGCAGGGCACTTGACTTGCTTTTGGTTGGCTCTGATTTCTACATCTTGACTCAGTTCAGGTTATGTGTTGATCTTGAAATGCTTCTCTTGGCATTCTTCTATGCATCAAGAAGGGGTCCACAGAGATTCAAGATCATCTTCCTTGTCCCCAGTTCCCCTGACCTTCTCCACCCCCTACTCTCAGTGGATAATTTTGCTTCTTGCTTTACCAAGGTCAATATATGTATCAAAAGATGTCAGAGATTTTTTTTTTCCTCAGGAAAACTAACCTCTTCCTGCATATCTCAGATGCTGTTCTTTTTTCTTTTATCAGGGTCATTACCTCTATCAAAACCTCTGAATACTTCAGGCCCCAAATTCTCTATTCTCTTTCTCAACCTCTGAGCATAATTAGCTGGAGTCCACTCTAAGCAGGAGTGTCCCTCAAGTCTAGAGGTTCTCTCTTTCCTTGTCAACTGTGGCAGTGCACCTTATGGGATATTCTACCATTTCTTTGACTATTCTTTTTTCTGTTCTCTCTATTCATTATGTCCTTCACTATTTATTCTTTCCACACTATTCTCACTTGTTCATTCATTCATTTATTCATTTATTCAAGATTCATAGAGGATCTAATATCTTCCTGGTACCAATCCAGGTATAGGAGGACAACAGTGAACAGAACAAAGAGGCCACTTCATGAAGTTTTTATCTGATGAGAGTGATGAGAGTAAGATATGAAGTGATGGGAGAAGATATGAAGAACAAGAAACAGGGTAATAAGATAGAGAATAGCTTTAGGTGAGGGAATGAGCAGAAAACCAGTTTAAAAAGAGTGACTAGTGTCATTCTAAAGAGAAGTCATTTGAGGCAAGACCAGAATACAAGAAACCAGCCGTAGTATGAAGAACATTCTCGGCAGAGGGGATATCTAGTACAAGGTTCTATGATGAGAAAAAGCTTGATAAGTTTGAGGTAAATTTTTTTTAATTAAGTGTAAGTGGAACATTGTGGACAGAGAATGGTAAACATGAGTGTGAAGAGAGAGCCAGGGCTCAGGGCAGGCCTTGTTAGGCTATGATGAGGAGTCTAGATTTTATTTAGTTGCAATGAGATGTCATTGAAGATCTCTAAGCAGAAAAGATGTGTGATTTTATAGAATACAAAGAGTGCCTCTGGCTACTGTTTGGAGACTAAAAGATGGTTTTACCCATCAACTGTTAAGGAAAAGATGACCATCAACTGGAAAAGGTAAAATTAAAAAAAAAAAAAATTTTAAAGGGAAAGATTGAGGCCAAAAAGGTAGAAAAGAGGAAGGCATAATAAATCTTATAAAATGAGTTAAAAAAAAAAAAAAAACTCTCACAAAAGGCCAAATTACTTCAGATAAGTTAAGGTACTTACAAAAATGACTAAGAGCCAAAACTCAAGGAAAATGTCAGAAGACTGAAAAGACCATATGTTCCTATTTTCTATAGAAAAGAGGCAAGTACATTGTTCTTAAAACCTCATGTAAAATCCTCAAAGTGACTATTTACAATTGGGTTGGTAAATATTTAGAAAAGAACATGATTATTAGGAATCTACACAAATAGATGTGAGAAGAAATTATATAAAACTAAGCCATTCTTGCTGTGGTAGTGGTAATGGAGGTTGTGGTGGTGGTAGTGTTTGGTGATTGTGGTGGTGATGATGGTGCTGGTGTTGGTGGTGGTAGTGTTGGTAGTGCTGGTGGTTGATAAAATTATCAGACTAAAAATATTTTAGTCAGCTCTATGTATTTGGGTAAGCTTTCAATAAAATCATAGAATTTCAGAGATAATTAGAATTTCATCAGTAATTGATTTCAAATTTCTAACTTATAGGTGTTTTTTTTTTCTTCTTCAACATTCCACTAATTGGATCACAACTGCTTGAACATAACAAAAGGTAATTCATTTCACTTTGGAATGGTTTGAAATACATTGCTGAAAAATCTATTCCCATGTAAATGCAAACAATTGATTTTACTTCTTTTCTCATTATAAGTCTAACGTGGCTCACATATACATTTTGAAATTTTCAGATTGTGTTATGCTATAAACATAGAAAATATGTTTGAGTATTTATTTGTGTTTGGACAACCATACCAAAGAAGTCAAATTAGAAGCTCATTGTCAAGCTAGAATGTGCTTTAAAATGTGCTCTAAAATCATGCTTAAAAATTCTTCCTTTTTTTTCCACCTATTTTTTAAATTTATTTGGATCCCTACGGATGAAACAAAGCTAAAAAAGAGAGATATGTTATATTAGTTAATTTGTATCCAATAAAAGTATTAAGATAATATAATAATTGGTTGAAACTAATAAATTATTACAGCCATAAATGCTGATTTCAAAATAGTTTTTCCAAAATCCCCTGTATAAATACAAAATAACTCTGCAACAGATTGAGTGAAAAATACTTAGGAATTTTAATTGACCATAAACTCATTATGAGTGAGATACAGCTGTAAATGTATTCGAACAGACATACCCTCCAAAGCAAGTGTGGCCATAATTCCCTTGGATTTATGCTGGTCACCCCACACAGGGAAGAATCAGTTCTTGTTTTCGATGTCACTTTAAGAATCATGCTGACAAACTAAAAATCCATCTGAGATAGTGGTCAGGGTAGTTAAGCCTTGGAAACTACTAGGAACTATACCAAGAGAAACTTATGAAGCTTAGTCCCAAACAAAATGTCTGGGGTGGGGTGTGGGTATAACTCTTTTAAAGATAACAGATTGAGGACCACTTAATGGAGTTTGGGAATGAAGAAGGAATGCACAAAATTTAACCGAATATAGAGAAGAACTTCCTAAACAATAGAAGAGACTAACTTATGAAGTAGTAAGTCTCATCACTGAAAAAAAAGTCAAGCCTGTTCATCAGAAATGTTCTTGGGGGATTCTTGAATTGGAAAGAAGATTGAATTACATCAGCTTTGAGTTCCCATCCAAGTCTAACACACTGATCTTCAAAACAACATATAGTTCATGGCCTGGTGGCTCCCTGCCCAAGAAGATTCTATCTTGGAGACATTCTATTGGTCTGTGATATGTTAGTGAGAATTTCCTGTGTGTGGTTCACTTACAGTCAGCTGTTACTCTGCCATTCATCTTTGGCATGTCAGTGTTAAGCTTCCCCTTTTGGAAAGGGAGCAGGAGGGAATGAGAAGAGGAGGTTCTTGTATTAATCTTTCACTTCAGTTCCAGGCATTCCTAATCTGTTATGTCAATTTGAGTTTATAACTGAATTTAAAGGTTCAGGTTTCCTTTCCAGAGATGGGGCGGGGCAATGGAACAGTTGCTAGGACAAGGGAGTGGTTAATAGTTGGAAGAAACCAAACCACAACCTACAAGCCTTTAAGCTAAACTAAAAAAAAAAAAAAAGTAAAGGTAATTCGAGCAAGAGGGAATTGCCGCATCCGCAACACCGCTGTTGGGCTGACATTTGGATCGCTTCCCTAGGTGAGGTGAACATGGGAACAGGTGCGCCTCACCCCTTCTTTTCCTAAGCAGGGATTATCTTGCTGCATTCCGTGTGCCCGGAACCAATTACTCAAGGCTAGACAAAAGATAGACTGGGACAATAGGAGGCAATGGGGTGGGGTTGGGGGAGAGAAGCCCGGAACCATGTACTGGGTACATTGAAGATGACATCATTGCCTGAAAGGGATTTGGCCCTCCCCTTCCCTGAGCTGCAGGCTAACATTTCTGTGCAGGAGCAGAAGTGGGGCTGCCTGGAGAGTGTGAATTAGTGGCAGAGGTTGCCGGTGCTGGGGAGAGGCATGAAGATGTGAAAGGGAGACCTGGAGACAGCGAGCTAGCTGAGAAATCGCCAGGGCTGGAGGTGTTTGCGCCACTCCGAGCCTCGCCCCTCCCACCCCCCGTTTGGCGCTGTGTTCTGCCCTGGGAGGGGCACGCCTTCTTGGGGGTGGAGAGTGTGTGCACGAGGGGTGGGTCCGTAGTGGTGGTAGTGGGTGGAAAGCCGCCTGCGCATGTCAAAGCTGATTGAGCGCACACGGTCAGGGAGAAGGGCAACTGGCTGGCCAGTCGCCACCCAGGGTCAGGCCCCCGACACGATCGCGGGCGAGCTCAGGGAAAGGGGCCACCATCACTTAAGCCGCCGAGGGCAGTTGTGGACGGCACAGACGGAAAGAATTTTTTGTAGCTGAGACGGCCCTGGTGGCTTCAGGTGTGGGGCACGCCCAGCTAGAGAAGCCAGCCAGGGCAGATGAAGCCGAAGCTCCCGGGTCTTGGTATATCCTGGTCGGAGCGTAGTTATTCCTAAGGGAGGTGAGAGGTAGATCAACATGGACCCCTTCGACAGCCCAGCCGCCTAGAGCCGGCTGTGCCGCTCCCTTCCGAGCTGAGCTTTCACTGGGGTGCAAACCAGAGAAGCAGCGGAGCTACTGGAATTTAAAGTTCCGGGGTGGGCGGGGAAGGTACTGTCCGTGGTGCTGAGCCAAATGCCAGCAACGCCCTCTCCGGAGAGCGTGAGGAGCTGCGGATCCGCTCCCTGGAATTGAGGCGGTCTGCTCCGGCGGCTTCCAGCGGAAACCCCAGCCCAGCTCAAAAATCCCGCAGAGTCTCCCCAGTCACGGGCGCTTGGCCCTTCTTTCAGTCAGAAAGTCGCCCCCTTGGGGCAGTTCGTCCCAAAAGGTTTCCTCGAAAGTATCTAAGAGGGAGCAGTTCTTGACAGAGGGAATCTCTCGGTTTAGCCCAGGAAGACACCCGCAGAAGAAAATGCCTGCCTTCAACAGATTGTTACCCCTGGCTTCCCTCGTGCTCATCTTCTGGGGTAAGTACCAGCATCCTGCTATACGAGATGCAGATAACAGTAATAATAACACTTATTGATGTCGTTGATGACAAAAAAGAGCCCTGGTTGGCTTTTCTCTATGTCTGCCAGACATGGAGATCCATATGGGTTCCATGAGAGCTAGGTTTTTGAGATTGGAAAAATGTCTCCCCAGTGCCCTGTTGCTTTATCCCCGAACCGCCCATGGCGGTTCTTCCAGCCCTCCTCTCATTTCCTGATAATGGCAACGTATTTTTTTTCCCTTTGCTAAAAGGGAATGCAGTCATTTAAAAAATCTCGGTTGCAGTTATGTTTCAGTGTGGATTGAATTAGAAACCCTACTTGGTCTTCAGTTTCTATATATTAAAAAAAAGCTGGATGCATGCATTTCAAGAGTGAGAATACTGTAGTTGTTGATCCATCTGTTTAATTTTAATCAGGAATGGGAAAAAAACAGTCATTTGCTGCTATGTGTTAGCTAAATCGTCACCTGAGAATTGCATCTTTTTTTTTTTTTTATGAACATGTGGTGCTGACATACTTTGGTGTTTGGGGAGCTGGGTTTTTGCCTTCGAAGATAAATAGACTCTTGTTTGTCTGCTATGAGGGACTGAGGGACCTTCTCACTCCAAATTAGAGAGTTCTGTACTTGCCAACAATAGGCTAAGGTGGAGTGGTCAGAAATGGACTTGGAGTGGGGTGCCTGCATGCATATAGAGGAAGTTAATGAGGCTACATAATAATACCTGAATATGTTATTGAGAGAATGTTTTACTGTGTGTTGTTGTATGTCTCAGTGTCTAAAATGTGTGCACTAGTGTGTATCTGAGAATCTTAGTAGGGGTATCTGAATGGGTTGGTGAGGATGTAGTGGGGTATACGTATGTGTCTGTGTGTGCATGGGTAGTTGTGTAGTTGTGCAGTATCTCTGCCTTGATGTCTCTGATTAGATCATCAGGGGGAAAAATAGGTGCTTTTCAGTTGATATACTGTTTTTACATGATTTTAGTTACCTTCCTCCATGCTAAAAATCAATAACCAGGATAATTAGAAGTGATTGTGCCCACCTGGCTTATTGAAACTAGGCATGTGGGATTATGCTCCCATGGTTGGCATGAAACTCATTATGCCTACGCAGTGACAGATATGCTGATAGGAATTGCCTCTTTGCCTTAGTATCACTTTATTAAGCCTCCAGGACTAATTCTGACTGCCAGCATTATCTGAATGTTGCATGTGACCAGAGAAGCAGAGCCAAGCTTCTTACTGAACAAAATGCCTGATGAGATAGTCTAGGAAGAATGAGGAGGGAGAGTAATGCCAGCTCCAAGGGCAAGCTCACTGTCATCTATCCCCAGTAGGGTAGATTAAACCTGGAGCTGAAGCAGACATAATAGGTTGCCAATGATCTCATCTGCCTTGAAGATTTAAGGCTAGTATTTTCTCAGGGGAGGCTAAGACTAGGGACATGAGGCCTAGGAGAGGATAGTCTGGCTGAATAAGAACGAATGTGGGTAAAGCAATGGGAGATGAAGTTGTAGAGAAGATTCTGTAAAGTCTTTCTTCCCAAACCCTAATCTAAAATTTTAGAGTCCCTGGCTGAATTCCAGTGGATGGGAAAAGCATACTATAGACCAAGGACCTTTTTGACTAGGACTTACGAAGCTTGGATTTGAGACTTAGCTCTGCCACTAGCTTGCTATGTAACAACCTTAGAGTATCTGGTTCCTCATATGTAGTTTGGAAGTTCAGGCAGATGATATCTAGCATCTCTTTCATCTCCACAACTGAATGGTAGGGAAATATTTACAGAATATTGCTAAAATCGGCAGAGTGCCTATTCCCCTCCCACCCTCACTCCCTCTCAAAAAGCCTTTGGAAATAGCATGCACATTTCACCCATCCTTGATTATTTTCAGCATATTTGTAACTTGAACATTGGTTCACAACACTGGAAAGATGCGGAAGGGAAAAGGGGATGGTTCAGGAAACCTGGTCATTAAATGTAAGAGAAAAGGCCTCACTTCACAAATGCAATTTCATTATATTTACATGTAATTTCAGTATTGGAAATCACTTAGCTTAGATAGATTCTTCCTTCCCAAGTTGATTTTATACATGATGCAAATATTAATACAAAGAATCTTTTCCATTCTTTTATTTTTTTATATATTGAAAAAG
>NW_006492031.1:2912664-2948986 GCF_000325575.1 Pteropus alecto | reverse complement strand
AATAAACAACCCTACATTTGCTTAGTGCTTTATAGTTTACAAAGCAATTTTCTTTTTTTTTTTACAAAGGGATTTTCAATCCATTACTTTTTTTGGTCCCCATATCAATCCCACGGGGTAGTCAGGAGAAGTAGTATTATTTCCAATTTAGAGATGAGAACGTGAGCTCAAGGAGGGGAAATTACTTGCTAGAGAACTCTCATCTCCTGATTTGAGTCTTCCAGTGCTTGTTCTAGCACTGCTTATGAACACACATGCTGCTCTTTAGGATTGCCAGGTGGACATCTATCCTCTCATCTCTTTTCTGAGCCACCCTTCCTTCTCTCCTCCATGCCATTGCTTTTTCTAGGGCGTCACTCATCCTTCAGCTCCTAGTGCTTTCTCTACTTTTCCTTTCCAGGTCTACTGTCCCAGATGTACATTGTTGGGGAATGTTTTCCTCTCTTCTCCCAGTAGCCTATCTTGCATCCTGTTCTTTCTAATCCGATAGACCAAGTCATTACAAGGTGTTAATATCTACAAATAACTTCATTATTAGCTCTTTTGGAAAGGATTTACATTCTATTCAAAACCTTTATTATCTTAGTGCAAAGGAAAGCACTAAGATATCTTTGATTAGAACAAGCTCAGGATGGGCACTATAGCAATGCACAAAGAAAAGAAAGATTTGGGGTTATTAGAGTTGGTTCAATATACACTACTATTCACCTCATAATAGATTGATGCTATTTCTTGATTAAACATAATCATCATTAATATAACATATTCTTCATTCTCAAAAGTTTCCTCATTATTACTATGGCAATTGAAGAGGAGACCAAAGCTCAAACAACTTGTCCAAGATCATTCCAGGACTTTATTATTTATAGTCATCAATATGGGTTGAACACCTACCATATGTATACCCTATTCTTGGATATCTAGAGGATTTTACAGAAAAAAAAGAGGCAGTGGTGTGCTGAAGACAGGTATAGAGAAACAGACTTCACCTCTTGTTGGAAAGAGCAGCTAGTCATATTGCAAACGGCAAGCAAACACTGAGAGGGCTTTGAGGCCATATTGCAATATACTAATCAGGACCTCATGAGCAGAGGTCCTATGCCTTGAAACTGGACTTTGGCCAAGATAAGGGAATCAGATTTCTGATGATACCTTAGATTATTAGTATCTCAGGGCCAACTCAATACCTTAGATTATTAGTATCTCAGGGCCAACTCAATAAAAACAGAGGCTGCTATGCCATATTCACCATTCTTACTCCATATATTCTGCCTTTCTCCTTTAACTCTAAAAGATATGATTGTGCTTCTATTTAAGACCAACTCATCTACTTGTTCACTAGAGCACATCACCTTTCACCTATTTAAGGATTTTAATCCAGCAAATTATTCCTTGTCAAACCCCAACAGCTCCATTACTACTTTCCTCCAAGCAAAACTATTGAACATCTCTCGGTCTGATCACTGTACCAATCTCTTAACTGTTCTTTTTGCTTCCACCCTTGTCCTTCCTCATCTCCTCAATTTATTCTCAACATAGCAGTCAGACCATGTAATTTTATATCAATCAGATCCTGCTATCTTTCCACTCAGAACCCTCTAGTGCACCCCATGTCACTCTAAGCTGAAGCCAAAGTTCTAATCGTGGCCTACAAGGCCAGCTGTGATCTGGCTCCGGCTTATTTCTCCTTCTTTATCTCCTTCTATTCTCATTTTGTTTCCTGTACTGTATTGTGCTCTTTGCTTTCAACAAACACAATCCCATCCTAGAACCCTAGAGTTGCTGTTTCTTCTGTTTCTTCTTGCTCCCTCATTTTTTCTTTCTGTGCTTGTTGGCTGTACCCTTTGCAGTGGGGCTATATACAATGATCCTATGCATTCCCTCTCTCCTTTACTCTGTTTTATTTTTTCTCGTAATACTTATTATAATTTAATGTTGTTCATTTTCTCTCTCCACTGGAATGTAGGGCCTTTAAGAGCAGGTATGGTTTCTGTGTTGTTCCCTGTAGTATTCTCAGTGCCTAACACTGAGTAAGAACTCAATAAAATTGCTGAATAGTGAACAAATAAATGAAGGCTAAAATAACATTGACAAGTGATATTTGTAAAAAGTACATTTATATATATCATCCCATGATAAATCTATTAGATAGATATTATTTTCAGCATTTTGTTGATGAGTAAATGAGTCTCAAAGAGGGTAAATTGTAGGTTAAACCCAGGCCTTCAATTGCCAAATACCATCTTCATCCTGCCTGTATAATTGTGGCTGACATTTCTTGGTACACTGTCCTATTTTTCTTTTGAAGTCATTATAATAGAACTAATTTATCTTTAGCACATCTCATTCAATATGAGTACACACTCTTTACATCTGTCTACTCCCAAACTTTTGCATAGCCCACACCTCTTTTTCCTTTTTTAACCAGGCCTATAATCAAGACTTCAGACTCATCACATTCTAAAAATGTTTCTGATCAGGGCTCCTGAGATTTGGACCCTCTCTCCATTAAAGTGATGACCATATACAAAAGCAGGAGACCCTCTTACAGACTTTCCAATAAGACCAGCCCCAACTTGCTTGACAGTTTCAAAACCAATTACATTATTTTACCTTGATATTTTAAACTTATATTAGTGCTACTAGTTCTTAAACTCTGTTTAAAAATGAAATGTGTTGCCTTCTAAGTCAGTCAAATATAATGTTTCATTATTTTGACTCAAAATGATTGGTCAGTCTCATTTTAAGCTCTAAATAAAGCTTTCCTCTGCTTTTAGAAAGAATCATCTGCCAGTAGAGGACAGAGTAAGCATTTCCAGTGGACTAGTTTTTAAATATCAATGTGTATTTTTTCATTCTTTTAGGGGTTTTGTTTTTATTATCAATTCATGGGAAGGTAGCATCAGAAGGGGCCTTAGAGATCTTAATACATGAATCCTTGGTACCAACCTTACTTTTGAATCTTCCATGCAATAAAGTGTAAACTCTCTTACCAAATAGGTTTTTTTTTCTTTTTTGCATTTGTGAACATCCTCAGTACCAAAACATTCTTTTTTTTTAATTGAGCTAAATTCAATTTCTTGTAACTTTTAGACAGAGACTATTTTCTCTTCCATAGGCCAACCTTCAAATATTTGAAGACAGATAAGTTCTGTGTCCAAGCTAGTCCTCCCATTTGTTCCTTACTAGACTTTGACTCCAGACCTTTTCTAACTTACTCCTCTCAAGGCATGCACTCATTGAACAACTCTATTTTGTAAAATTTGATGCCCTTTACTAATCATAATGGTCCAGATTTGTTCTAAACAGTGCAGAGGAACTGTTTCTCTCCCGTTCTGCACATTGGACATCTGTCAATGTGGCCCACATTTGCACTTGCTTTGTTGGCAGCCACATCCCACTTTTGACTTAATCTGAATTTGCAGTTTGATGTACTTGCCTTTTTAAATAAGTCATGAGTTTCTAGAGGGCAGGAACTACAAGTCTAGACCCCCATGTGTTATGCAAGTTCCCCCAATCTGACCCCTCTCCAGATTTTAAATTTGTCTCCCTCTACTTATCTGCATAAAGCATTGCTCCAGTTTAGTGTTCAGCTCACCATTTTCCTCATTGCTGCTCCATCTGCTATGATGCATCAGAATTACCTACATTTTTCTTAAAACACAGATATAATTATATCTCTCCTTGCCTTTAAAACATTTGACCCTTCATACTGTGAAGGATGCACAAAGGTCTTCACAACATAGGTCCTATCTATCTTTCTGCCTCTGTCTCATCACTCTTTTCTTCCCCTTTTCCCAGGCCAATCAGGAATAATTGTCCCTCTTCTGAGAAAAGAGCAGTCACTAGTATGTCACTCACCATGGATTGGTTTGATGATATTTAGGAGTATGTGTTCCCTGCTAGATTATAAATGTCCTTAGGGCATGGTTAGTGTTTTATTCACCTTTGTATCATCAGGCTTGGTACAGAGTAGATTTCAGTGATACTGGCTAAATGAAGGGGTACATGAATGGTCAATGGATGAATGCACACATGCCCTGTCTCCCACCTAGACATCTGAGAGCATGGTTCAGGTATGTGCTGCACAACACTCACACTGCTTCCGGGGAGGTGTTCTGTCACTTCCGGGTCATCCATGCCTCCCTGATCCCATTCCTTGCCCATTGTGAGCATTTAGACTTGGGGAGCACAGGTGAAGTTATACACACATGTACATGCTTTTAAAAAATTGTCTCATGATCTTTCCTTCTCTGTCTCTTCTCCCTTCCTCCTTGTTCTCCAATGCCTCTCTCCTGTTGCCCCTCCCCAACACCACCTGTTACTTCCCTATCACCTGACCTCTCTCCAGTCGGTGTCTGCTTCCCTGTGTGTGTGGAAGTGCCCTCAGAGACAGAGGCCGTTCAGGGCAACCCCATGAAGCTGCGCTGCATCTCCTGCATGAAGAGGGAGGAGGTGGAGGCCACCACGGTGGTGGAATGGTTCTACAGGCCTGAGGGCGGTAAAGATCTCCTTGTACGTCTGACTGCTCACTCTTTGTTTTGCTGGCCTCTGTGTTGTGCGCCTGGCTCCTAAGAGTCTGGGGAATGATGATCTGAGAAAAACTGGCTCTTTCTCTTCAAAGTACTGACTGCTCCTCAGCAGACAACTGACAGCCTTAGTTTATCCCAGCCTCTGTGAAAGGAAGGGCACTTGGCCAGCTGTAAGCAGAACTCCTGGTTACCAGCAGGGATATACAGAGGAAGAAATAGTATTTAAAGCTTACTGTGTGCTAGTCACCTGACTAGGCACTTTGCAGGTGTTTTCATTTAATCTTCTATACTATCCTATTGGATGTATCAAATTAGTAGAAAAATTGAAACAACACTAGGCATCATTATATAAGATAACATAGGTTAGCTCATTTACCTCTCACAAACCCAGTAAAATAAGAATGACAGGGATGACCAAGGCTGATATTCAACTGTACAGCCATATCAGTGGATAAAATATTTAAATAGTTCTATAGTAGATTCTTGCTGTGCCATATCTCCCAAGTGGCCCCACCACCATCCTTCCCACTAGGAACCCCCAAACCTCCTCCATGTTCTAGAAATTAAAGAATCAGTGCCTGACAGAGCTGGAAGCCTCCAAGACTCTGCCCCTGTGCCATGACCGATGTCAGTTCTGATTACTTGGTGCCAGTGCCAAAATAGTTGTTATGTACTTTGAATACTATATTGGAGATGGCTATTATTCACACTTTCATTATCTCTGGAGCCAAGATGCCTGAGTTTGATTCTTAAATCCACAATTTATTAGCTCTGTGTGTTCTTGGTCAAATTGCTTAACCCCTCTGTGACTCAATTTACTCATCTCTAAAATAAGGCTATAAATCATAGCTATATCATAAAGTTGTTACCAGGAATCATTGAGCTTTAATTTTTAATGCATTTAGAATATAGGAAACACTATGTAAGTGTTTGCTAGAGAAGAGATATATACAAATGAGGCAACTGGGGCTCAACGAAGTTAAGGTAGTAAGAGAGCTTAGATTTGAACCAGGTCGTCTAACAGCAGATATACAGCTTTTTTTTTACAGGCTTCACATTCCAGGAGGCAAGCTTCTCCTCCATTAGATTTTTTTAATAGAGACAACAGTAGGGTGAAATTGAGGTTTGCTTGCTTTTTTCTCTAGCTTTCCTGAAGTTAAACTCATTTCTAACTCTAAGTTGTGCTATTCTGATGTAGGTTTGCTCAATCAGGTGCTAGAAATAGGGCCAGTAGACTTCCCACTGCTTGGCTCAGGGTTGACCATGACTGAAGCCAGTCCACAGGTTTCAGGAACCGAAATATCTTGGTTAGATGCAAAGGTCCCCATGGGACTCAGGCCTGATCATGTGCCCGCCACCTACTCTACTTTCAGGCCTGTCCAAAGCAAGGAGAAGGAGACTCAGAAGGAGGAAAAGAAACTTTAAAAATTGTGCTGGTAATACAGGGTAATGCTAATAGAAATTTTGTGAAGATGGAAATGTTCCATATTTGCTAGCCACTAGCCACATGTGGCTATTAAGCACTTGGAATGTGGCTAGTGCAACTAAGGAACTGAATTTTAAATTTTATTGAATTTCTAGTAATTCAAATGTTAATGGAAGTCACCACTTGTGGCAAGTGGAGACTAGAATGGATAGCACAGCTGTACAGAAAAAATAAAGTGTCAGAAGTTGGAAGACTTTGAGAAAAAATTTTAGAAAGCAAATTGCAGATGTGTACATATCAGCTGGTAGCTCTCTGCTCATCTGTGACATTTTAGCATCATGAATCCCACTCCTGTCAGCGTGGACCAGCTCAAAGTGTCAGATTTGAGGGCAGGGCTTTCAGATGTTTTCATGACTAATAAAACTGCCTCTTTTGGTCTTCTACTCTTTGTTCTCTCACTAGCTGCCTCCATGATATATCTTACTCTTTCTTTTGTTCTTTCTATTTCTTCCCAGTCTTTTCTTTCTTTCAATTTCCCTCTCCTGGTTTCTTGTATGCTTCACTCACCTTCCTTTGCTCTCATTCCTTGCTGTGTCCATATGTCCTGATACCTGCTTGCTTTTGCCCATCTTTCCTTGTCTTTGCTCTCCCCACTCCTTCATCTGAGATTCCTCATTCCACCCCCGCATTCTGGAGCTCCTTATAACACTGTCCCTTTTCCTCTCTGTGCTTGCATAATTTTATTCCTTTTCTCTGCCCCTTCCTCATCTTGGCTTTTCTACTCTGTCTTCTCTTGTGGCCCTACCCTCTGCTTCTCTACCTGCAGATCTATGAGTATCGAAATGGTCACCAGGAGGTGGAGAGCCCCTTCCAGGGACGCCTGCAGTGGAACGGAAGCAAGGACTTGCAGGATGTGTCTATCACTGTGCTCAATGTCACCCTGAATGATTCTGGCCTCTACACCTGCAACGTGTCCCGGGAGTTTGAGTTTGAGGCACATCGCCCCTTTGTGAAGACCACACGGCTAATCCCCCTTCGAGTCACCGAGGAGGGTGAGGCTGGGGCACAGGGTCTCTAGGGTGCTCTGCTCTTGGGGAAAGGAGAAAAGTGTGTTTCTACACAAATGCAAAAACCCATTTATTTTGGAGTAGTAATATCTAAAAATGTCACCATTGACCTATCTTCCTTTAGTGGCGAGCTTCCTGCAAACTGCCCAACCAGCTTGCCTTTCTGTGTGTTTCCTCAAAGCAGAAGGTTTAGAGATGATAGAATGATTTCTTTCTGGTCCCCTGACTCTCATAAGTAGAGAAAGGACAGCCTCTTTAAAGCCTAAAACTTCCAAGTCACCCATACCTTCTTCTCTGGCCTGTGTTGAACTCTTGATTCAGTGAGCTCAGAAAAATCTACCCCCTTGTCTATAAGCCATACATACCTCTAAACCAGTGGTGCTCAAACTTGAGCATTCTTCAAAATCCCCTTCAGAGCTTCTTAAAATTCAGCTTTTCTGATTCCATAGGTGGAACCTGATAATTTGCATATCTAACAAATTGCCAGGAGGTGCTGATGCTGCTGGGGACCACACTTTGAGAACCACTGTTCTAAACCAAAGTTTGACAGTTTTTCCTTCTGTCTTCTTCCATAATAGCCACACAAGCAACCCCTATCACATATGTGTCTATATCCACACATGTGTTATAGAGTTAGCCATGACCTTGACCTGTTCACATAACCATCATCATGGACCTATATATTTGAGCAATAAACATGTATATACACTAAAAATGCTATGACATAAGGAAAAAAGGGAACCAGAACCATCAATATCTACTAGAAATCAAAGATAAGTGGTAAAAACAGATTAAGAATAGGGGATAGAACATGAACATAAGTTGTTAAAGGAGGTGAGGGCGGAGGAAGTGATGTAAAATTAGGCAGGAGAGTAACTAATATGAACAGGAGAATAGAACCAGCCAAATACTAAAGGGAACCCAAACGGAAGGTGTTAAAAAATAAAAATAAATAAAAAGATCTGTTTTGAGTTGACCACTGAAGCAGGATAACTTCCAGATATGTGATGTGAAACAACCTAGTAGAAAGGATCTTGAAAAAAAAAAGCTGCATTCAATGGGGAATTCACTATAAGTACACTGACTAGAGATAAACCTGGCTTCCGCAACCTGAAAAGGCTCCTTCTTAGAAAGGCACCCCTTCCCCATCTATGACATCTCTCATTTTGTAACCTCATCTCTCATTTTGTAACCTCATTCTCAATGTTGATAACTCTCGAGTTTTTAATTTAAAATCTTCAGATTTCCCACAGGTAGTTCTTGTTAGGGTTGAGAGGTCCTTTCACCAACCTGACTCAAACGTTTGTTGCAATCTAAGTTCACCCAGAAATTTGAGGGTGAACTTAAGAGTGTTCTCATATACTATTCTTATTCTGCTTTCAATGAACTCAGAGAACTGTGGCTCCTAGCCTCTTGCAAATGTGCCTCCACATATCGAAAGAGTGATCTATGCATCTCCCTTTGTGTTTTTTTTCACCCAGGCTAAATCATGATTCCATTTTACTAAGTCTTTTTCAGACGATCTATTTCCAGCACATTTTTAGCATTATTGCTGGCCCAGGATGCAGGATGGTGAACAGGCAAAAGGCATGGGGCATGAAAGAAAGAAGAGGTCAAATTAAAGATAGGATTCATCCTAGAGAAGGATCCCGGGAATCTCAGCTTTCAGGCCACGAGTTTATTTATTTATTGTTATCACGTTTTGTGATAAAATTTATGAAGCAAACTTGAGAGTGAGATGTTATGATCTAGATAACATGACTAAAACAGAAGGTAGGTCGATTCTGAAAGTGCTGAAGGACTCTCAGACCACTTGAATACAGACCTTATGAGCTTCTTCCTCCCTCAGATCCCTATCTCCTCTTGTGTAAAATGAAGGGATTGGACTGGAAACTATCCAAGGTATTTTTCTGTTCATAAGTTCCATTATCCTCTTTTGTTTACACACGGATCCTCCCTGAGGAAAGGGGGCCTAGCGCCCTCTACTGTTCACCATCAGGAACTGTTGCCTGGTGACTGCCAAGACACTAGGAAGATGCCTGGTCTCCATCTTCTTGGGCTCTCTCAGGCTTTTGCCCCCACCGACACCCACCAGTAGAAAGTGTGGCAAAGCTGAGCCATTCTGCCTGACGGGTGCCAGAGCAAGGCTTGGGTAGAAATAGAAGGAAAATAAGTTTGTTATCAGAGCTACAGTGCCGCGCAGGATGTTAGGGCTGGAAGGAATCTTGGTTTCCATTTAATTCAGGAGTTTTGAACAAAGAACAGGCATCAGAATTACCTAGGGGGCTTTTCTTCAATATATATGTCACTGTACCACTCTTACAGGTGTAAATTCAGTAGGTCGGGGTGCATCCTGGCATATGGAGTTGAAATGACTTCTCAGATGATTGGAGGGTGCAGCTTTGGTACCTCTCATTTTGTGGCTCGGGGAACAGAGCTCTGGAAGAATGAGGAGCTTGCCTAGGGACATGAAGCAAATTAGCACCAAAAGCAGGACTACAATCTAGATCTTTTGATTATCAGACTAGCTCTATTTCCCCTGCGTTCTTTTCCTTCCACCACCATCCTACTCCCAGCTTTTTCTTTCTTTTTACTTTTTCCTCTGTGACCCTTTGGCAGTCCTCCACCCACCTCCAGATGCTCACTGCTCTCATATTGCTCATAACTACACATTCTATGATGACACACTCCGCCACTTCTCCATTCCTGTGGTCCCAGAGAATCTTCCTGGCTCTCTTTGTTCAAACTGGATTTATCCTGGTTTAGGCTCTCACCTCCTGGCTCTAAGACAGAAATCTGAGGCCATGTCACCTAGAGGTGACTAAAAATACTGAGGACATCTTCCTGTGGTACTACTTCTGGGCTATTGCATTTAAAAAGAGATCGTGTACTTTAAGCTGAACATATCACAAATTGGCCATAGCAAGCCCATAAAAAGACATTTAACATGTATGGCATTCACCTGTGCCTCAAGCTGCATCTATGACCTCCAGCTACAGTTAGGAAACCTGGGTGATTCTGGCGTTTTTAGACTGCTTCTCTGAGCTAAAGGTCATGGCTGGCTACACTATGCTTTCAATGAGCAAGGGCTTGAGAATGACTTGGCTCCTATAAGTAACTGAGGACCATGAATCTAATTTGCTTGTGGACTCTGGCAAGGAGAGAGGTGGCTGCAGTCTTCCTTCCCACTAGGAAGAAAGATATATCAGGACATTTGTCATGTATAATGCTTTAATTCTCGTTTTTGTTTGTCATGAAACAAAGAAGATGAATATTTATTTATACTCATCCATTCAACAAATACTTATAGAGTACTTCGAATATTCTAGGATTAAACAACAGGTTGATAATTCAGAAATAAATAATATATGTTCTCAAGTGCACAGTCAGTAGAGAAGAGAGATAAACACATCACGATGCAACTTGAGAAGTGTTATAACAGATGGATGAAAAAAATGCATAGAAAAAAATGTGAATAACTCTGCATGAGAAATTGAGTAAAGTTTTGGCCTTTTGAGCCATGCTTTTCAGAGTTGCCTCAGGCCTGCTTCCATGTCTGGAAGTATACTTTCCCTTCTAATAAAGCTTTTCTTTTCTACTATAAAAAAGAAAAGAAAGAAATTTAGGAAGGTTTCACAAAGGAGGGGGCTTCAGTGGAATCTAGAAGAATGACCAGGAGACTGAAAAGCAGGAGGGAATCTTGGGACAGAAGTAGCAGTGCCATGTGAGATACAATCTAGGAAGAAAGAAGAGAAAGAAGAAATGTCCACAGATTCCAAATGACCACAATGTGTATGAGAAGAAAAATTTTGGTGGGTAACTGAATGGAAATATGAGAAAGGCTGGATTGTGAGGTCAACATGAAGCACTGAAAGGTTTTAAATAGGGACATGGAAGGATCAGATCTGTGTTTTAGAAGTAGAACTCTGAGGACAGACTGGTTAATACATGGAATCCTTCAATACTCATTTCTGTTTGGGTTTATGAGCTGGAAACATCCTTGTTTCTAATCCATACTTGTAGAGAACATGCACATACCACTGGGTGGGCCAAGCACTGGCCCTGTACACATTTTCTGATGTGCTCTCCCTAGAGATACCACCCTCTGCAACCCCTAAACTCAGAGGACATAGGAGGTTGGGCTAAGACGTGTTCCTTTTATCTGCGTAGACCTTTACATCACACGAGATATTCTTAAATATATGTGGTAATGTAGTGGTGTAAATTATTATCCTCATTTTGCAAATTAAGAAACCAAGTCTCAAAAAAGGGGATGTTATTCACATACCAGTAAGTAGTAAAACTGGGACCTCACAACATATATCTCACTCAATTTCAGGATTCCATCCACTACTCTACTGCTTCCTCTACCACCCATTGTTCTCCTTTATCCATCCCTCCAAGCATCGGATGAAAGTCAGTGTGAAAGCTGACAGACAAGAAAGTCAGAGGATATTAAATTCCTTTGACGTCTTCTTGAGTTCTTTTAGACTCAGTGCTTACTGAAGCCATACTTAAAAATAGGCCTCAAATAACTCTGACCCTAATGACAGCTCTGGTTTTCTTGGACATGCACATGCTGAGCCTCATTCTCACTCTTGCAGCTGGAGAAGACTTCACCTCTGTGGTCTCAGAAATCATGATGTACATCCTCTTGGTCTTCCTCACCTTGTGGCTGCTCATTGAGATGATATATTGCTACAGGAAGGTCTCAAAAGCTGAAGAGGCAGCCCAAGAAAATGCGTAAGTCCAAAGATGCCAAAATAATGATACCTAGCACCATTAGAGTTCTTGCTCTCACAGGTGAGATGTTAAACAATTTACATAATCCCCTACTTTCGTCACAATAAACTTTGAGGAGCCAGCATCAATATATCCATTTTATAGATGAGAAAACTGAGCCTGGGAGAGTCTGCCCAAGGCCATTATAAGAGAAAAGGCAAGGTTTGAATTCAGGCCTGCTAACTCTTGGCCTATACTCTTAACCACTAAAGTAAAGCCCATCAGCTGCCACCACAATCCTATGAAATTAATATTATTATTACCATTTTGTAGATACTGGAACAAGCTTGTAGTAGTTAAGTGGCTTGCTGAGGCCACACAGATACTGAGAGGAGAGGCTGGGATTTGAACCTCGGCCTGTCCATTCCTAATATCCATGCTCTTTCTGTCACAGCTGTTTGGTGTATACCATGGAGCTTATTAGGCCACCTGGGCACTGTCTTTTATTAGTTCCAAGAAACATGTTCTTCCACTGGAGCTTGGCAGAGATTAAATACCCAGAGTAGGGCCTGTCATTCTCCAATGTTTAGACTATACTTTGTCCATTTTTGCCAAGGCCCTAGTCACTGAGGAGTGAGTGCATGTGAGAAACAATGGGCTCTGAGAGGTTAAGAGACCATGCTGGCTTGTTACTTGGGGGAGAGAAAAGATAGACAGAACCCTTATGGCTAGCAACATTGCTGAGCTAATAACCTAAAAACCCTAAGCTATTACCACCTGGAAATGTTTGTAAAATAAAGCATTATTTGCATGATCTTTATGACCTTAGGAAAGAAAAAAAAATTACAACTGACTAGATATGAGGATAGAAAGAATTGCTGTGCTGGGGGAGGTTGTCATTCCTGGTGACTTAGGTGCTTGTATTTTAGTGTTTGGACAGGAAGTACAGAAAGTGGTCTTGTGCAGAAGTGACCTCTTTCTAGGATTGATGTGCCAGGTGGTTTTTTGGAAGCCAGAAAATAAAGAGTAGTTATTCCTGTGAGACAACTGAGGGCTAAGTGAACAACTTCTGAACAACAAACAAGAGGAAGAGACCAAACAGAGAAAACGGAGAAACCACAGAAGGCCTCTCATTGCTGTAGGCCAGCATAGTCAGTGGGTGAATGCCATTGTTTACTCTCCCCTCCACTTTCTTGGGGCAGACAGGAGCTTTAACTGAGTGTTCAGGCCTGCCTGCAAGATCACCACTGTGGGGGTCCCAGCCAGGAGGAGCCTTTTGCCTCTGGACAAAGGGACCAAGCAAAAACAAGAGGGCCTCACTACATGCACAAGGCCTCACTGTGGGGAGCCGCTCCAGCCCAGCAAGTTGATGCCCCAGGGTGCGTAAGCCCCACTTGGCTCCCACTGGCTTCCAAAAAAACACCTGGCACATAAATCCTAGAAAGAGGTCACTTCTGCACAAGACCACTTTCTGTACAACAAACAGATAATGCTGGGGAGCCACAGGAGCTCTTTGGGGATTTCAGGAATTCTCTGAGGTCAGAAGTGCCTGTGAACACCATTATTTACATCCCCTTCCACATCTATAGGGTGGGCAGGGACTCTATCCAGGTTCTCTCATATACCTGTAACATCACTGCAGTGCTTACTTGGACACATTGCCTGAGCCCATTGTGGCCTTGAACAGAGGGAGCAAGTAGGATCAACAAGACATTTGCACCTGGCCTCCCTACCTAGAGCCGCTCTGGCTCAGTAGGCAAGTGCTTGGATACCTTAAGCACCCGCTTGGCTCCCATCAGCATGCCAAAACTACCTGGCCTACACAGCCTACACAGAGGCTGCTTCTGCATAAGGCCACTTTTTCAAGACTTAGAAAGATAGCTATTTTATATAATTCATGTTAACAAGCATAGAAAGTCAAACAAAATAAAAAGACATAAGGATATTTCTCATATGAAGAAACAAGAAGAATTCACAGAAAGAAACCCTAAAGAAATGGAGATAAGTAATATGCCTGATAAAGAATTCAAAGAAATGGTCATAAGGGTATGGTATTCATCATACTTGAGAGTGGAATAGAAGAATTTAGGGAGAACTTCAACAACGACTTAGAAAGTATAATAAAGAACCAGCTGGACCTGAAAAAATCGATAACTGAAATGAAAAACACATTAGAAGGAATCAACAGGATTATCCAATACAGAATACAATGGATCAGGCACCTAAAAGATGACTAGTGGAAATCAACCAATCAGAATAGCAAAAAAGAAAAAAAGATTTTTTAAAAAACGAGGACAGTTTAGCTTCTGGTCAAGATGGTGGGGTAAGTAAATGCTGTGCTTGCCTCCGCTCACAACCTCATCAAAATTGCAACTAAAACTACAGAACAGCCATAATTAGGAGTCACTTAGAATCTAACTGAACAGAAGTCCTACAACTCAGAATATATAGAAGAAGCCACCACGAGACTGGTAGGAGAGGTGGAGATGCAAAATGGGTTGGTCTCACATCCACATGTGGCAGCTGAAAATTGGGAGAAATATCTTGGCTGTGAAGATCCCCCCAGAAGACTGAGGGGTCCTAGCCCCACACTAGGTTCCTCAGCCCAGTGTTCCAATGCTGGCAAGAGAAGTCCTCCCAACTACTGTGAATACCAGTGGAGATTGTGGCTGAGTGAGATGGAGGGTGGTGGGAGTCACAGGCATTTCATCTTAAAGGGCCCATGTGGACTTATCTGCTGATGGATTCGCTCTGAGCTCCATTGCTGAGGCAGCAGCTTGAAAGGTGCCAGAGACATATGGGGAGGAACTGAGTTGTCTAGCTTTGGGATGAGGGCTGGAGGGGCAGCTTCCTTCCAGACATATTCCTTTGCTGAGCCCTCCCCTGCCCAGCATGCAGATTCAGGGGGTTGCCATATCTGAGCTCTATCAACATAGCTAACACTGGTTGCCTTGCCCAGATGATTCCCTGAGACCCCGCCCCTCCCAATGCATAAGACCATTCAAGCCACTTCCAGTGCCTTTTCCATATAAAAACAGCCTGTCTTAGCACATGCTGTGAACTGTCCTAAATCTCTGATAGGTTCACAAAACCAAAATGTAGCATCGGCCTCGGCATACCCCATACCTCTTGCTGACCAGCTCCAAGTCCTGCATTTTGTGGCAGCCAGCTTGGTTTGCAGCTTGGCCTCTCAAGGCACTTCCAACCTTAGCATGAGTGGTGGCCATCTGTGACTGCTTGGTGGCTCAGTCCAGGTGGCCAGCTTTGATCTGAGCCTGAGCAACACCTGGGATCACATCTGAGGACGACACACCCAAAGGACAGACAGGGCAGGTACCAGACCCCTGCTAAAGTGAATCCTGCTCCGTAGGATCAGGCCCTGGACAACGGCTCCTCCACTGGTCAAAGCCAGTCCACAACCAATCAGCCCGAGGGTCAATCCGTCCCATTGCTGTGCAAAAACGCAAACAAGTCTCAACTACAACAGGAGAACACACACAACCCATACAAGGGACATACCTGAGGCATCCAGCTCAGGTGACCAGGGAGATTGTGCCAATGGGCCCCACAGCACACCTACTACATAAGGCCACTCTATTAAGACCAGGAGACACAGCAGCCCTACCTAACACATAGTAACAAACACAGGGAAGCAGGGAAAATGGAGAGACAAAGAAATATGTCCCAGATGAAAGAACAGAACAAAGCTCCAGAAAAAGAATTAAACAAAATGGAGACAAGCAATCTACCTGATGCAGAATTCAAAACACTGGTTATAAGGATACTCAATGAACTTAAGGGAAGAGTAGATGAACTCAGTGAGAACTTTAACAAAGAGATAGAAAACATAAAAGAAGATATAGAAACCATCAAAAAGAACCAGTCAGAAGTGAAGAATACAATAACTGAAATGAAGAATACCTTAGAAGGAATTAACAGTAGATTAGATGAAGTAGAGGATCAAATCAGCCATTTAGAAGATAAGGTAGCAGAAATCACCCAATCAGAACAGCGGCAAGGAAAAAAGAGTACAAAAAAATGAGGATAGTATAAGGGGCCTCTGGACAACATCAAGCAGGCCAACATTCACATCATAGAAATACCAGAAGAGAGAAAAAAATAATGACAGAAATCTTTCCTAACCTGGCAAAGGAAATTGACATATAAATCCAGGAAGCACAGAGAATCTCAAACAAGATGAACCCAAAGAAGGCCACAACAAGACACATCACAATTAAAATGCCAAACAAGATGAACCCAAAGAAGGCCACAACAAGACACATCACAATTAAAATACCAAAGGTTAAAGACAAAGAGAGAATCTTAAAAGCAGCAAGAGAAAAGCAATTAGTTACCTGTGAGGGAGCTCTGATAAGACTGTTTGTTGATTTCTCAACAGAAATTTTGCAGGCCAGAGTAATTGGCAGGAAATGTTTAATAATAAAAACCAAGGACCTACAACCAAGATCACTCTACCCAGCAAAACTATCATTTAGAATTGAAGGACAGATAAAGAGCTCCCAGACAAGAAAAAGCTAAAGGAGTTCATTGCCACCAAGCCAGTATTATAGGAAATGTTGAAAGGACTTCTTTAAGAAGAAGAAAAAAGAAAAAAGATAGAAAATATGAATAATAAAATGGCAATAACTACATATCTATCAACAATTACTTTAAATGGAAATAGATTAAATGCTCCAATCAAAAGACAAGGTGGCTAAATGGACAAAATAAATAAATAAATTAGACCCTTACATATGCTCCCTACAAGAGACTCATTTCAGTTTGAAAGACACAGATTGAAAGTAAAGGGATAGAAAAAGATGTTTCATGAAAATGGAAACAAAGAAACAGAAAAGTTCGGGTAGCAATACTTGCACCAGATGAACTAGACTTTAAAACAAAGGCTACAGCAAGACAAAGAAGGGTATTTATCTGAAGAAACCCAAAGCACTACTTTGAAGGGACATGAAAATCCATATATTCATTGCAGCATTATTTATAATATAGTACAACTTAAATGCCTATCAGCTTAAAACAGACTGCTACAGATATAGAATGATATACATAAACCTCGTGGTAACTACAAACCAAAAATCCTACAAAAGATATACAGAGTAAAGAGAAAGGAATGCAAACAAAACACTAAAGGAAACTAACAATCACAAGGAAGAGAATCAAGAAAAAAAAGGAACAGAGAACTATAAAATAACCCAAAAAACAATTAACAAAATGTCAATAAGTATATATACTTATCCACAATTACTTTAAATGTAAATGGATTAACTGCTCCAATAAAATGATATAAGGTGAGTGAATGCATTAAAAAACATGACCTATCTATATTCTGCTTACAAGAGACTCACTTCAAATTGAAGGACATTGATGGACCTAGAGAGTATTATGTTAAGTGAAATAAGTCAGAGAAAAACAAATACTGTATGATTTCATTTATACATAGACTCTAAACAAAACAAAATGAATGAACAAAATAGAAACAGAGCTATAGATATAAAGAACAAGTTGATGGTTGTCAAGGAAGAGGTGAGGGATGGGAATAAAAATAAATATATAAAAATTTAAAAAATAGTGACAATATCAAATGCTGGCAAAAGGAGGAGGGGGAGGGGAAGAGGAGGAAAAAGAAGAAATTGGAGTCAAATGAGGTCAGTGACATTGCCAAGGTCACTGTGTGTTGGGGCAGAGTCCACTTCCAGGAGATTTAAAGAGACAGGTTAAAGTTCTTGTGGCTCTATCTGGCCCCCTCCAGGAGATTTAAAGAGATAGCTTTTCCTAGACAGCATTGATTATGGCAGTGACTCATTAGCACATGAAACCAGTCAGACCTAGCCATTCTCTGCCCTCTCTAAATCACACCCAGCCATGGATCCCCTTCTAAACTTTCTACTTCTCCAACTGTTCTCACCAAGCTGCCTGGAAATCCCAGCATTAAAAAAAAAAATGCACTCGTTTTGCTTGAATGACCTCAGGGGACCAACCCCCTTAAAAACAAACAAACAAACAAAAAACTTTACTTATATCCAAGTTCTTTACTTATATCCAAAATCAGTGAGCTGGGGTCTTGCTGATCTGTCTCTTCACAGTGACAGCACATAGTAGTTGCTCAGTTTGAGTTTAGTGTTAGGAGGAGATAGGAGAAGTTGGAGACCAGAACTGTAGGCAGCCTGGGGAGCCATTAGCTTTATGAGTTTTGCTTGTGGGTTTTCTCAGTAAAGTCCTGGACCTTGTAGATTGGCAAGGAGAAGTTCCCCACTCTTTCTCACCTGCCCCCAAAAATAAAAAATAAAAATACAATCAATAACATCTAAAACTCAATGGACTGGTTTGTCAGATACTGGTAACCAGAAGATAAATGTAAGGAAGTTACACAGAATGAAAAACAGAGATATAAAAAGATGAAATATCACAAAGAAACATGACCAAAAAAATGAGAAGATCCATTAGAAGAAAATAGAGAAAATGGAGAAGAAACAATGTTCAGACATATGGAAAGGCAGGACTCCTTCAGGTTCAGGAAGCGCAACTATGTCCTGAGCAAGATATACACATATAAATGTAAACCTAAACACCAATCACCTTTAAACTGATAAATGGCAGCTACTAAGATAACCTACAGCAAATATTATCTGTGGGTTGCAACTTTAGAAATGTCTATAATATTAGAAACATGTCAAAGATACTACCTCTCCTGGCTTCTATTCAATATAATATTGTATATCCTCAGTCATGTACTAATACAAAGAAAAAAGAGTAAGAATTAGAAATAAACTAAATTATCATTATTCATACCCCCTATGATTACCTGCATAGAAAATCTAAAGGAATCCATAGGCAAACTATTAGAACTAATAAGAACATTTCACAAGTTTGTTGATACAAATCAAAATATAGAAATATAAAAATCATCTATATCCAGCCACAAAAATTTAGAAAAACATTTAAATATTTAAAGTATTTAAAAAATTCCAATTATAACACCAACAAATACTGTCTAGTATGTGGGAATAAATTTGATAAAAATGTAAAAGACCTTTAAGGAGAAAATTACAAAACTTTACTGAAAGACCTAAGACTTAAATGGAGAATAAAACTTCCCTGCCACAAACATAACCGTTCTCTCCCAAATTAATCTGCAAATTTAACTAAATTGCAATCAAAATACGTATTGGATTGTTCAAGGAACTAGATAAACTGTCTTAAAAGTTTTATGGAAAGCCAAAAGGCCCAAATTAGTTTAAACCAAAGGACAGCCAGATAGTATATATTTTAGGCTTTGCAGGCTACACAGGGTCTCTGTTCCATATTGTTCTTTGGTATTGTTTTTTTCCTTAAACAAGCAACAACCCTTCTTAGCTATAATTTTCAGAATTCAAAGAGAGAATAGTAAGTTTGGAAGAGGTGAATTGGTAGTCTTTTCCAATCAGATATATAGATTTCTTATGGCGCTATCAGAGTAAACGGTTTGTGATACTGACATAAGCATACAACACCAATGAAGAGAACAAAACAGAGAGCCCTCAAATACTTTAATACATGCATTAAAAAAAAAAAAACAATATTGGCAGAGATGGCAGTGCAGTCACTGAAGGAAGAATCAACTCTTCAATAAGTGGTATGGGGACAATTCCTCTTCTATATAGAAAAAAATTAAATTTCTCATACTAACCAAAAATAAATTGTGAGTGGATTTAAAGACAAGGTAAAATACAAAATTGAAAGCTCTATTAAGGGAATATAAGAGAGTATCATTATTACTATGGAATAAAGAGGGTTTCTCAAACACAAAAGGCACAAAGCAAAAAAAATAATGATAATTGGGATTATACTATATATGTAAACATCAAATTTTCATGATCAGGATCCATAAGCAAAGTTTAGAGACAATAGACTAGGAGAAGATTTTTCAAGACAGTAAATCAATGAGAAAAAGACAAATGTCTCGGGAGAAAAACTAACAAAGCAAATGAACATGTTACAGAAGTAGAAACCTAAATAGCCTATAAACTTATGAAAAGATGCTCAACTTTACCAGTAATCAAAGAAATGAAAATTAAAGCAACTATAAAACCTAATTTCATACCCATCAGTTTGGCCAACATTTTAATCTAACAATACTAAGTATTGAGAACAATGTGGATAAATGAGACTACTGCTGGTGGAAACAAAACAAACAAACAAACAAACAAACAAAAACAAAACAAAACTCCTATTATTCTAGTCTACTGAAAGGGCCATTCTAGTTTTCTCTTGGGAAACACAGCTGGAAGGAAACGTAGAGCTGTTCTGTAGATATCCTCGTTCTTGTGTTCCCACCTCTAGGCACAAAAGCACTGATTCTCTCCCCCCACATTTGTCCTTCTACAGGTCTGACTACCTTGCCATCCCATCAGAGAACAAAGAGAACTCTGCAGTGCCAGTAGAGGAATAGAAGGGGTGTGACATGAGGTGATGTACAGGGAAGGGGAGTGGAAGGTAGATAAGGATGGCAACTTGTACATGTGACTTTGTCACCCACAACCAAAGTGACTTTAAATTTGGTCCCTTAGATTAATTTCTACCCTACCCAAGTCCCCACTCTCAGGATACTTCTTTAAGTTAATGCCCAAGTCACAAAGCTCTGTGTGATGTCAAGCCTTTCAGAAGGTGAATTACTTTGGTCTGAGTGTTGGAACAACTTGAACTCCTTATTCATAGTGACAAAGGCATAGTAATTCCCCCATCTCTCCTTTGTAAGTATTGTGGATTTGGTCAGAGTCTTTGTCTAGGCTGCAAATTCTCAGTGATTGGTTTTATCATTGGTAGGTGGCCTGAACACTGAGAGACTGGATATCCCAGGTTCAATGATGTCAACGGCCATCAGGCGGGTGCCCCAGAGGCCACATCGTTTCCTTTCATGCATCCATCCTTCAATTCATTCATCATACATCCATTCACCTCTGACTTCCTAACTTCATCAGACCTCTACACACCATAAGGCTGCCAGAACAGAGGAGCCAACATCTCTACACGAACTTAGCCTTGCCCTGTCCTAGCTTTCAAAGTAAGCAGCTCCCATGCCAACTGGACTTCTTCCTTGTGCTCTAAATGACTTTGAACAAGTGCTGAAGGTGGCACATGCTCTGCCTCTTACTGGCTGGAACTAGCTTATTCTCAATTGCTGCTAGTGAATGGATGTCTTAATGGAAAAAAGCAGAAGTGATTAGTTTGGGTCAAAGCAAGTGTTATGAAGTGGGGTTTTTTGAAATTAGTTTTGCCGAGTTCTTGGCCTACTTGACTAGATCATCAGTGCAAAACATGCTTATCTAGGTTCTCCAGTGATAGAAAATTCATTAAGCATGGATTAAAATGTTCTCTGGAGCTTGGTTGGTACTTCAAGGCTAGATCCTATTAGGTTGCTAAGGCATGGGTTAGTCTCTGTCTTTCAAGAAGCCAATGATAAGAGACTAAGGGAAGGACTAAGCAATTTAAATAGCTCTTAAGTGTCATACAATATATTCATGATCCTATTGGAGTAAGTTGTGTATGTCCCTGCCCCCTAAGCAAGCACACCCCCTGAGATAGCTAGGAAGTGTTATTTCTGGTGGGCATTGGAACTGAAATTCCCAAGTTCTTCCTCTCCAACTTTTTGTGGATTAAATTATTACTCATGTTATAGGAGGCAACTGAGACTCGGGCAGGGTGCAACTGACTTCAGATATAAGCCTGGGGTGCAACTGACTTCAGATATAGGTGCTGTCAAGGTTAAAATTCACAAGATAGATAATTTCGTTTTTGAAAAGACTTTGAAATTGAGATTGGCTATAGGCATTTCTCTTTCACAAGCACAGATTGGGGTGGATTGCCTGGTTGAGATTAATTCTGGCTGATTCTAGTAACTAGAAATTGGCCAAAAAGGCAGAAATACATTAAGTAGACTTAAAGCTTCCTTAGTGAAAGGATTTGTGAATCTGAAACATTCTCCAGAAGAATGCATCTGGGAAGGATATTTAAGAAACATTCTTATTAGTCTGAGATGGATGATGAGCAAATAAGTGAAGTGATAGGGAGGGATGAGCTAGGTGGCTTCCAAATATTTCACCTGTGAATCCATAATGTCCAGGGTTTTGTTTCTTTGTTTTTTGTTTTTTTTAGATTTTGGGAGGGCAGATGAACATCAAACAAATTTTAGTCAAAATCTTGTTTCATTTTAATTGATTGGTCCAAGCATGGTGTCCTTCACCGTCTAGTGATGGGGAGGGGAAAAGATGCTTTTTGGAATATGAGATGAAAGTGACTGGGACTTGATGAACAAGATGTCCCTCAGATCTCAATGATTTTATAGGGAAGGATCATACTGCATTGGCTTTGAACCTCATTTGACAAACTCAGTTTTGTCTTTTCCGTCCCTGGGAAAGTACTTGAAATAAATCCTTGTTAACATATGTAAGAGTCCAATTTTATTGAAGAAAATACTTTCAATAAATTCAAGGCCCTTCTCGTTAGTAATTTCCCACATAATCTCTTTGAAATAGGAGGCAGTATACAGATTTTTCTTATTTTGTAGTTAGGAAAATAGGCCTGGATAACTGTGAGGTTTTCCCAGTCACAATGCTGATTGATGACAGAGCTTATAGTAGAAGCAAGCTACTTATTACCACTCTACTTTCCTCTAAGTTCCAGTAGAGCATGCATCTAACTTGTCATCGACTAAATGCATAGCTGCATTTTTTTTTCTTTTTAAAAAACCAAATTGAGATGTTTCCTGAGTTTTTTAATGAAGCTGAATGGTACCTATCATTACTTTTTCTTATCATTTACAAGTAATGTTTTCCTTTTTGTAACTTCTCAACTCTTTTCATCCTTAATACTTTCATTAGAGCTATATGGTTTACAAAACATTTTCATTTCAATTATCTTTCTACTCCACAACTAGCCCTTTGAGGCAGATATTACTAATACTCATAAATGAAGAAACTGAGGCTTCCTGAGGCTAAGTAGCTTTATCAGGCGCTAAATGCATGCAGTTGGTAAGTGGAGAGCTGGAATCCAGGTCTTCTGTCTCCTAACCCAGTTCGCTTTCCACTTAAATCATAGTTGCTTCCTTTCCTCTCATTTTTTAACTTTCATCTAATCTTTGCCTCTCTTGCTTATCCTGAGATAACATCTTTTCTCACCCGTAATCCCACTCTACTGCTCCTCTACTACTTTGCTTCTTGGCAGATGCTAGAAATGTGCTTTAAGAGTAAATCTCATTTCAGTTTTCCCTTTCTAGTTGGTTTGCACGTCATTATTTCTCCTGAATTGCAATTAAACTTCTTCCTGGGAGACTTGATCATGACTATAAATCTCCAAGGTACTGTGATCACCAGCCTACATCAAATCCTCACCCACTCCATTTCTCCCCATATTCCTGCAAAGGACCCAGACTAAATGTGCATTGCTCTGAAAGCTTTATCTGGCACACTGTTTTTATTAAAGGGCTTAGAAATGTTCTCAAGGGCTATTATCACTTTAGGAACCCCATCTATTGCCTCGGTGCTGGATATTTCCCATGACTGATTCTCAATAACGCAATTCACTAAAGGCCAAGGTAGGCTGGGTCTGATTTCTCCATTCCTATCACTTAATAGCCATGAACTTGATTGCTCAACTCAGTTGGCCCTGTAAGCACCTTGCTTTACTGACCTTTACTGTTAGGTCAGTCTTGTATCTCAGCCCCAACTCCTGTGTGGAAACACCTTTAGAGTCAGTACCCATCCTACCCCGACCTTTATTTTCAGTCTGTTTAATTTTAAAAGCATTATCCTTTAGTTCTTTTACCCCCAAACATCCACACACCCAGATTTCTGATTCTCTGAGTTTCTGATTTCTCCTTAGATCCCAAACTAGACATGATAACAGGAAAGGAATTTTTAAAAGCAGGAATATGTTGGAAATATGTGTAGAGCAGTGAAAAGATAAGAGACAGTAGCCTCTCCCCCAAAACTATTAGATCAAAAAGGAAAATACAGCCATCTCATAGTTTGTGAACCCACCTGACATAAATCAGAGGGAAAAGGCTATGTAACTGCATCTTTGCAGGAAGAAGCAAGACAGACACATTTCAGATACTCTATCTTGGTTCCCCTTTTCTAAGTTCACATAGAAGTGAAAAAATAAACAATAATAAAAGCCTTCCTCCCACCTCTTTTTGTAAGTGAAAAATTCCTAACATAGTGAATTCATCTAGTCACTGCAAATGTATCTGAACAGTATTTGGTGTGTTTATTACTCCATTCATTCTCCATTTCAGCACCCACTGTGTCAAGCACCAGTCTAGGCCCTCAGTGTGTCCCATGGTCTAAGGACTGAAAAATATCCTCATCTAAGACTTTCTTCATCTCTAAACTCTACTGTGTGGTAGATAACTGTTTAGTTTTCCCCCTTACTTGAGTTAATATAGGACCCAGTAGATAAGTACTTTAAGCAAGTCTGAGTTTAGATCAGACTCAACTTCTATCACAGACCAGCTAAGCCTCGAAGCCAGTAATGCTCTTTCTCTCTGAGTCACCATTTGGCAAGAGCTGCAATTGCTGGGCAGCGGATGTGATGGGGGAGGCAACTGAAGAATGAGTGCTTGGGAGTTTGTAAAACGCCATCAAACAAAGTAGCAAACTCTTACAGTTCTGCAACTGATGGAACTCTTTACCACATTGTCACCTTCATATTGCTTTTTGATTATCCACAGCCAATAGTTTTCTGAACACTAGAAATGTTCCTGACCACCCAAGCTCTCGATAACCTAATGCCTGTATGTAGTGTTTTTCAGTAAACCCTCTGTTCATGTCAATAAAGTGTCTCTAACCACTGTCTGCACTGTGTGTGTCTACCAGCCTGCATCAATTCCTCAACTCACAATCATTCAGTGGATACATAGCCAAAGTATAAAAAATACATTTAGTAGTCTAGAATGAAACATATGATAAATGTGAGAGATAGTCTCTCCTTTTTCCCCTTTTCTTCCCTACCCAAATACAAAGGAATACAAGAGTCACTTGTATTCTCACCTGCCTTACATCAAATAAGTTTCCTACCAGGTGGCAAAGGGCTAACTGCAAGGATGACCTAATGAATGGAGGGGCCATTCTTCCTTACTAGTCCATGGAACATAAGGTAATAAAGCAAAGCTGTTTCTATCTTTCTGGAAGTGCTAAGGCCCCAAAAGGGAAACGTTTAACAAGAAACTGTCACCTGGATTCATAGTCTATCACACTTTCTTATATCATCAAAAGTACTGATTAATAATGAAATAACACATTACCTTAGTACAGTACCAGCTACTACACACACAAACACATTCTATTACCTCTAAATAACACACTTGAAGTGATGGATGGGGGTCCAAGGTCACACAACTGATAAACAGTGATGATGCAATTCTACTCAGGTCTGATTCTAAAACTTCTTACTCATTCTATTTTATCAGGCTGCCTCCTACCCTGGGAAGGAAGTCCTAGATGTTGGGTAGGTGACTGTGCCTATATGTATGAGTGTGCCTACACAGGACTTGCCCTGATCACATCTGGGAAGACCAAAAACATTTGGGACAATGAGCACTGATGAATCAAGCAATAAACACACACACCATTTATTATTTGTAATTCAATACTTTTTTAATTCATACTGTACTTCCATGGCTCTAGCTACTTTACATTAAGATTTGGCTAGGAAGCCTTGTATGTTTCTAGGAACTAGCAGTAAGTTTTCAACCTTGCGCACAGCGCCAGGCAAAGTACAGTTATAGATCCAAATACAGATGGCCAGACAACTCCACTGCAATCAACCTGTGTTCTTTCCCATATATGGCCCAGTGCAGGTGTTAGGGGCTGCTCTCACTGCCTCACCCCATTCCACCCCATGTCAGGATTATCCAGGGGCCACTATGGCCTCTGACCCATCCCTCCCCACCTTGGAGTCTAGGTTGAGTGGGGGGAAAGCACCGTGGGTTTGGGAAGATGATTTGGTCCATGCAGAGAGTGGTCTGGCCCTAGAGTGCAGGATAGGGAGATGTAGGGAGCCACACATTATTGTTGGCAAAAATGGTTGCTTTTACTATGCAGTCTCAGCTTGTGGTGCTCAAGCCCAGTGCCAACTCCCCAGACACAGCCAGCTGTCTTGCCTGGAGTAGAGGCCACCATTTTGCTTCTGCAGTGTCTCATTGTGTTGAGAGAAGCAAGGAGGGCCAAGGGGTAGAGACGACAATGTTCTTTACGCCTTCACATGTTGAGTAGATCATCTGGCAACAGCTCTTCTTGGCAGGCAAGGTGCTTCTCACCAGCAGCCAAGGCTCCAATCCGGGCTCCCAGGCCTGCTGAGGACCTCAAGTCACAACAGAAAACAATGCCCAAGACCCCTGGACTGCTGCACAGAACACCAAAACGGGGAGCTGGTTGGGCCTCTCAGCCATCATCAGAGCAGGAGTGAGGTAACAAGGCTGGGCAGAGAGATGGGAAGGGGAGCTCTCTACACCATGTGCAAATTCCTGCTCCACATCAGGAAAGCAGAGGCGTTAAAAGACGGCCTTCCAGAAAAACGTTTCTCTCAGACCCAAAACGCATCTTCTGGAAGAAAACATAGAGGTGGAGGAGAGTGGGACTAGCCTGCTGCAGGCTGGGGAATAAGGGTCAAGGATGTCAAGTGGTAGGTAGATGGGATGATTGTCCCACAGCCGAGAGGCAAGGGGTTGAGGAGGAGAGAGTTAAGAGGAGAGGTTCTTAAGTTTTGTGCTGGAGTGGGCAGGTAAAGTCAGGAGGGTAGGGAGGAGACCCCAGCCCTGCCACCTGGGGGAAGAGAGAAGAGTATTATTTACCTGGGGGTGGGGGGGGGCAGGGAGGAAGGGCTGGCTTTGGCTGCCCTGCAGAGCTAAAGAAGCAGTACAGTATGGCACAGAAAGAATCTTTCTGAGACCCCAAACAGCCCAGAAAGATTCTTCCCCTAGTCCTTTCTCAAGATTTCACCCTACAGATGCTGCTGGTGAATGTACTAGACATGGTCCAAGCTTGGGTCAAAGACGGGGACCTGAAAAGAATCCACTTCTATCAAAGCATTCCTCTTGAGGTTTCTCCTTCCTCCCCACTCCTTGTAATCTCAGGTTCTTAGTGTCAGTGCTCTAAGGCAGCTCAAGGATTTCCGCCAAAGCTTCACACTTAACCTAAACCCCAACAAAGTTTGAGCCAAAAGAGAAGTGCTAGAACCAGGAAATGCCTTCTCTCTACTGTTTCTTCTAGCAAGGAGGAAGGAGGATGGGTAGATGAAAGGCTTCATAGCCTAAGGATGGCAGATGGGTCAATCCAAAATGTTGCCCTTCTTGCCATTATCCTCTTTCTCTTAGCTTAGAAAAAGCCCAAAGGAAGGTCCTTTCCCAAACTGAGACTAGGCCAACGAAGGAAGAAACGCCATCTTAGGTTAATACCGAGCAATACAGCAGGCGTAATCTCTCTCCTCCCCCTCTTCTCTCTCTCTCTCTCCCTCCCACCACTTCGTCATGATCCTGGGGAAAATCCCATCTTTTTGTTTTTTCCTTTGGCCCCTCTCACTGCTTCTCCCTAACCCTCCTAGGCCATAAAAACTAAAGTTTCACTACCCTGAATTTCCTAGGAAATCAGACACTGTCCTAGCCCAGAAGGGAACCTTCCAAGTCTAAGAAAGCCCAGCCTTGCCAGTCTCTGATGTAGCCTCCAAGAAAATGCCAAATCTATAACCTACCACAGAGATAGTCTAGACCAGTGGTCCCCAACCTTTTTTTCACCAGGGACTGGTACTCCTATGAGAATCTAATGCCTGATGAACTGAGATGGAGCTGAGGCAGTGATGCTAGGGCTGAGATGCAGCTGTGCGACCCAGTTCCTAACAGGCCACAGACTGGTACCAGGGGGTGGGGGCCTTTGGTCTAGACCAATCCCCCATCCTGTTGCAAATGAGGATACTAAGCTCAGAGAGGGGGAGTGTATTTCCAATAGCTAGGGCTGAGGCCCAGGTCTCTTGATTCTCAACCCATTGCTCTTACAGAAAGCTTCAAGTTGCTGACCTTGCTGGCCTAGGATGTTTTCTCCCATCTCAGGGAGGTGGGGTAGATGGGGGAAAGGAAAGAGTTGCAGACAGGACTGGCTTCTCCAAGGCCAATCTTATTAATTCCTCTACAGTAAGTTGGAGTGGAAGTATAGACCCTATACCTGTTCTTCACCTGGTTAGAAACTTTGCAAAATCTTTGAAATTGAGTACAAGGTCTCAAATGTTTCACCACATGAACCTTTGTGGAAAGACCCCTGTGTGATCCAAGTTCTTACAAGAACAAAAACAAAAAAAGCACTAGCTGGAAATAATAACATAAGAGAGGTGATGGTATTGATGCTCCTTTGCAGACAGCTATAAGCCAGGCAGCTGGCCATGAGTTACAATGTTATTTATGTGTTTCACTCCCAGAATTATCTGCAAGGGTTAGTGACCTTCTCTTTGACAGATTACTAAATAAAGAGGAAAAGCTTTGTTTGGGAGTAGAGATGCTGGCTTTCTCCTGGTTTGACCATCAGAAAATTGTTAGAACAGAAAGCTCCCAAAAGAGATCCACAATCCTTAGAAATGAGGCAGGTCAAGGGATGTTCCCTATGTGTACACATATTTTCTCGGCTTCAAATCCCCAGAAATCATGAGGGTTCCTTGAACATACTAAGTATTTCCTTCCCTGTCACCTATTCCTCCCAGGAAAGGGCCTGAGAAGTAAAGCAAAAGCAGAACAACTGTGTATCCAACTCTACTTATATCACTTTACTTCCAGCAAAGAACCCTTTTTAAGTCATCCCAAGGGTACCAACATGAGAACTTTAAAAACTACATAATTAAAATAAATAAATAAATATGTATGAAATAAATAAATATGTATGGAATAAATCAGAGAATTTACCATTTTTGCTTTCAAAAGGTTCTGGGAATAATTTTGACTTCTGACTACTCCAACAGGGCTGTTTCTAGCAGTCTGCGCTATTCCTCCTCCTTTGGCTCAGAGCCCATGAGTGCTGTCCCTCATCAGGGTCTCCCATTCAAAGTCTTGGACAAGAGTGAGTGGTGACCCAGTGACCTGTGGGCACATGCATGTTTCACAAAGATTACATTCAACTCTTCCTAGAGGAGGAATATAAATTCTAGCTGATCCAATGAAGCCTTCTCATGTTACTCCCCTGGGGGATGACTTAGGCATGTATCTGTCTTCTCACCCTGTCTGAAGGGTAATAACAAGGCTATATGTGCAGATAGACTGAAAAATCAAAAACTTTTAATTGCCTAAGTGGGATGCTCAGGTCATTCCAAGGGAAGACTACAAATTGCACTTCTCTTGGACTAGAACGGTAATAAAATCTTCCTTTCCTTCTGCCCCCTGCATCAAGGGGCTCACTAGAAAAACAAGCAATCTGGAAGAGCTCTCCTTGCTAATCTGATACTAACCTTTCCTCATCAAGAATCTCTGCAAACTACCTGGGGCTGGCAGGGTTCCTTTGGTTATTAGATGGAGAAGTAGCAGTTAGTGTATGAAGGACAACCAGCCCAGAAGGGTCCCATAAAGTCAGATAAATGTATGGATTCGAGAGTCAACCCCAAAAGGCCCAGGATCACTCACTTTCTTAACCTAAAGTCTTCTTTCTACTCCTTAGTGATCTCATACCTCTCTGGGGCCAGAACTCGAGAAGGCTTTGCTCCCTCTGCCAAAACTCCCCCTTCCATGTCTGAGAACCTGAGGATTTGGAATGGCCCCCATGGGGCAGAGAGACTCTGTCTGGCTTTTTCATGCCCAAATGTATGCACCTTTGCCAAATCCATTTCCTCCAGGGCTCAGGTCTTCTTCCATGTGCAAAGTGTCTCAGACAGTTGTTTCCCTTGACTAAAGTTGGTTCTTCACTGAAGAGTAAATGATGCTAGCAGCCAAATGAGTGCTCGAATAGTGATGCTCACTATTCAGACAGCATTCTGTGGTTGGATGCTACAATCCTACTTTGCTAGGTCATTCACTCTTTGAAACCCTGGAGGTTCTACGACACCTTGATTCATCCTGGAAATCAAATAGACAGCTCAAAGTGAAGGAATTAGAGCCATAGACCTGACCATGCTTTTAATTACTAAGAGAGTATTTAACAAGATCAAAAATTGTCCACCCTGGCTAATAAACAATGTGCTCTTAGGGCACAGAGAAAAAATAGGGCTTTAGGCACTAAAAAGTAACACTTCACCCAGATCCAGCCTGGGAGAAGACGGGGGTTAGGGGGCGGTGGGAAAGAAATTCCCAGCCCTTATTGGGTCCACACCTTACACAGGTTAGAGAAAGGTACAGGGGGTGATCGAGGAGAATACTTCAGAACACAAGTCCTCAGGAGCCTGCAGCTACCAAGCCTAAACCCACAAGTACAGCCTTCCTAGTCTTACAACAGTCTTCACCTGGTTTTCAGTCTATGGTCTGTATAAGAGGGTGGCCTCTTAAGGTAGAGTATAGATTGGGCTCCTGCCCTTGATGCTTCCTTGTTCCCAAGAGAACACTTGGGATAGAATGGGGAAGGGAAGAAAAGATTTTCTTTTATTTTGGAAACAAATCAAAAGGAGATTAAGGAATGAAGCACCTTAAGCAATACCCCCTCGAGACTCCTCTTCAAGACTCCAGGGTCTTCACAGGCATAACTTTGGCTCAACAACAGTTCCCTTCTTAGAGCCAAGAATGGCCAGCAAGGGAAAGGGTGGGGACGAGAGGATGGGGAAGAGGAGGGTCAGGGGGGGTCGGTGCTGAGAGGTGGTCCCTGCCCTCCTCGGCCCCGCCACTGACCCACACAGGAGGTGGCCCCGCTCCTTCTCCCTGGTACATAGGCATTATCTCTTTTTAAAATCTGTATATTTTTTTTTTTATATATATATATTTATAAGGTCTATGTACAAATATTGCACAGGCCTCTTGCAGCCACCCCTGTTCCTGCCTTGTCAATGATAGCGGTTCCTCTTCTCTTCATTTTCTGATGTGTAGTCACGGGACCTGATGCCATTCTGAAGATTGATGAGTGAGTCCTTCATCTGTAAGACAGGGAATCCCACCCCAGTCCAGGTATGTGCCCTCAGTGGGATTCCCCATGCAGCAGCGCCTGCCATACTTGTCTATGGCAGGGCCCCCACCATGCCAGGGAGCCAAAGGGAAGGGCTCCTAATACTAGGGTGATTCTCAAGGGACACGGTCTCAGGCAGAAAGAGGAAAGCCAATCTAGCACTGGAGACCTCTAGGGTATGGTTCACTGTGTCTCAAAGATTTGTGGCCTTTTTATCAGTGAATTAAGAATTGTCTCAAAGCATTCAGTTGCTGTAAGAAGCCACATTAGACCAACACTTTGGTCTTCTACTCATTCCATTTGGTTTCCCCACTGATCCTGACTGTACTGTACTTCTAACTTTGTACATTTTGCCACGGTGTTTTCCCAGCCTGGGACTCTTTTCTTTCTTGCCTATTTCAATCTCACCCATCTGTTAAGGCTCTGAACGAATCCAAACTTTCTCTGGCTCACAACTGTCCCTTTTTTTCCTGGCCTCTCATACACCACCCACTAAAACTCTGGAGTGCAGTCATCTTTAATTGCTTTGTTTTATGTGTGTTGGGACTGCAATGTGTCTTATCTTCATACACCCTGGGTGCCAAGCAGAGAACTGAGTAGGCTTCCAGGTGTAGCTATATCACTGACTTAACCTTAACTGAATTTCTTAATCTCCTTAAGAAACAGGACACATGAACATTGCTAGATCATGGGACAGAGTTTAGGGATGAAGGGCTCATTACTGTTCTTTTATAAGTTACTTTTAAAGGGAATGAATCAAAACATCTATCTTAATCTTTGTAGAGTATAACATGCTATAAATCTAACAGTCCCAAAATCAAACTTAAGGGGACCTACCCTGAAACAGAATTCTAGAGTTGGAAGAGAATTGGATCATCCAATCCAACTGCTCTGCCCTCCCCCACTCTCATTTAATCCATAAGTTCTTTATCCAACATCATCTCATCACCCCTTGAGCACTTTCAAGGATGGAATCTCACTTCTTCGGAGGAGCCATTCCACTTCTGGGTAGCTCTAACTATAAGTAGTCTGTTATTGATGGCTTAAAAATCTAATTCTCTATAACTTCCAGCCCTAGAGTTCAGTCCTCTGGAGTTTTACAAGCCATATAACCTGTGGATCTCAACATCTAAAGACTATCCTGTTCTCCTCACTCACCTTTCCTTCTCCCAAGCATATCTTCGATTCTAACAATCTTCTTCATATGACAGGGCTTCTAAATTCTTTGCTTTGCTCTTTACTCTCCTCTGGTTAAAAATATTCCTACTTAAACATGGTTCCAAAGCTAGATATGATATTCTAAACACATTATACTGGATCCTGATAGTAGCATGAAGACATTCTCTTAAATAAAGGGAAATAAAATTTAATATTAATGAGTACCTCCAAAGTGCTATCAAATCCTGACAGCAATTTCATGAAGAAATGATTATAATTCCTATAAGTGAAGAACTGAAGGGAACTACTATTAAATCCCTTGCTTGAAGTCACAAAACTAGTTAGTAGCAAGGTTAAAGTTCCATCTCAGCTCTAACTGCCTACAAAACATCAGAAAGAAACCCCTTAGGAATAGCAATTTTAATGTAACAGAACAAACCCTCAGTCTCCTATCACCCTAACTATCTTGCAAATAGGTTATGCTATACCAGCAACCACATGGGAGATTTTCATAGATGTTAAATTCCTCTGGGAGAAGGAAGAAGCTCCCTCTCCTGATAAAACTAAGCTAACTACTGATTTTGACCCAGGACTGTTTCTTAAAGAGATGCATTTCATTTTTAAAAGGAATATAGGCAACTCTACTAGGAGAAGATATTATGAAAAGAAGACATAGTACAGCCTTCCCAGACTGTCAGTGCAGACTCCAGGGAAGAGCACAATACTGGAGGTTGTGTGTTTGTATGCCTGGTTTGAGAGTGGGGGAGGGGTGGCATATATCAAAAAGAATTAAAGAGATATGCCCTCTGGGAAGAAAATTCTCTGTAAAAAGGGGCTATCTCTTCAAATGCCTGTCAGGTGGCTATGGATTACCCAAAAAAAAAAAAAAAAAAATTAGTTCTCCTTCCATCTAACCTACAGCCTACCTGCTGCAAATCCAGTGTGTTATTTTCTTGTTTTAGGGAATATACCTGTGTTCCCAATAGTTCACTCAAAATTAAAATTAGAAAAATGGATGGCCTAGGAGAAGAATGAATGGGAGGATGAAGTCCAGTGGGTGGTGATGGAGATGGTGATGGTGATCTTTCTCAGAATACAGGGAAGGAGTTCCAGCCCCAGAAGACTAGGGCAAAGAGAGAAGGTCCTGGAGACATCTCACCTGGTCCAGAAGCATCACCGAGGATTTGATGATCTCCCTCCATTTTTGGAGCTCAGTGTCATGGTACTTTTGTTGAGACTCTAAGAGCTGAGCCCATTCTGTCTGAGACTGGGGTAACCTGTGGGGTAGAAGAAGGGGTACCTCAGTAGCTGGAGTTATGCTCAGAGGGCTGTCTTGTGCTCCCAGACCCCTAAATGATAGAGAGTCACATCAGAGTGCTCTGTCCTCTGCTTACTGCCCTTGGCATCCCTGTGCCCCAAATCAGCGGCAGCCTAAAACTATATGCACAATTTTTAGAGCTTACTTACGGACTCATCCCAAAAGATTATCACCTGGCCAAGGGCAGCAGGGCAGTTCCCAAGGAGACTGGGAAGCAGGAACCAGGGCATGGTACTGGTAGAGTGGAGGTAGTGGCAAGAAGAGGCCAGGATTACCTTTCTTGGAGCCTCAGACCTTGCCAGGCAGTGAGGGTCTGGGTGGTATATTCTAGCATCCAGAGTTTGTAGAAGAGCATCACATTAAGGAGGACCAGCAGCACCAGACTAGAAGGGAGACAAGGGGAAAAGCAATGAGAGGAAACCTGAGAAAGCCTGCTCCCTGTATGAGCCACGGACAGCCACATCCAGAGGCTGCTTTCCTTGACCAGTGGGTCACCTGAAGCATTGCAATGAGTAAATAAGTGACTGGTGGGATGCAGCAAGGGGGAGAAAGCGAGCGAGAGAGAAGCATTCTGATCCGGAAGGGCCAGAACATGGCAAGAAATCTATGGAGAGGTGTGTGGGGTAAAGGCACTGGAAAAGAGATACACAAAAGTTACCCAGAGTCTGAGGAAAGAGAGGTTAAGATGGAAAGAAAAAGGCATGAGAGGATAAAAGAAGCAATTATAGAGCCAGTACCTGAAACAGATTCTAATGGAAGCAGGGAAGAAAATGGGGAGGAGGCAGAGGTTAGAAACAGACTACATTTAAATTGCACTAGAGAGAGATCTATGAGAAAGGAACACTAGGAGCAGAGACACAACGGATGAGGACTAGCCAGAAAGGAGCAAGAGAAAGCAACTGTAAACTGATCTTAAAATTTCAAAGGTAATAAACTGAGGTTAAGACTCCTCCACCAATCTGGCTTTAGGATACAACTAAAGGGTGACAGTGTGGGAGGAATTCATGGGATTCCCAGCTCTGCCCCTGGTGCACCTTACAGATGTTGACAGAACCGCCTTAAGGCTGCAGTCTCCTCCTTGCACCTGCCACAGGCCCACGAGGACCTGCTGAGGGTTCCCAGAGAGGAGCCAGTACTGGTGAGAGACAGGGAGGTGGCAAGGACAATCCAGGGGCCAGGGGACCCAGTGGAAAACAGACAATCACTGAGAGACAGGAAATTCTCTTTGTCTTTTGGCATCAGTGGCTGCCTAAAGATCAGTTTATGACAGAAATTCATGGGATGAAGAGATGAAGACTCCAGTAAAGAGAGGATCCAGAAACACACAGAATTGGCTACAAATCCTGGCTCACCACTTCAAAGTTTAACTTTCAGTCAAGATCCCTAGCTTCTCTGAAACACAACTTGCTCAATGGGACAATGATGCCTATCCTGCTGGGGTCTGGTATGTGGAGCCAAGGGATCCAGGTTAAAGCACCCTGCACACAGGAGGCCCTCCACGGTGGGCCGTTGTTTTCATTAAAGAAAGAACTACAGACACACATAAGAAAAAATGATGACAAAATAAGATAAAATATATGGGAAAAGACCAACAAAGAAAGAAAATTTTAACACTATGCCTTCGACCTTACAAAGTATGCATGGTGAGTGTGTGTATGATACTGTATTTCTCACTTGTGCTTCCAACTGGGACCTGCAAATCCTTGAGGTTACTCAGCTGTGTTCTCCACAAGAATTTCTAAATTTTGTGTTGAGTTTCAATGATCCTGCCTAGAATTCTATCAATCCTATCAATATACCAGATCATCTGACTGCTCACCTCTTCAGTGTGAGCTGCACACAACCTTAGCACCTGCGTCTGGGTTTGTGTTTACAATCCTGTCCGTGCTCAGTGAGGGTGAAGGGACCCCTTTGTGCTGTCTGAGTGAAGGCTCAGTGGTGGTCTAAACAGAGAAAACATGTGGGAGGGCTGGGTGCTCACAGTCAGGTGTATGGTGGCTCAGGCCTGCGAGAGATAGGGAAATTGGCACCATACCCGTCCACACACATGCATGCTATCAGCAGACACCCCTGCCTGTTGAATGATGAGGACTGATTATCCTAAACTAATAAAGCCTCAAAGTTAGTTAATACATTATACAATTTACTCAGGTGAGTAGATCTTCTCTACTTAAATAACATCAAAATGCCGAGAGAGAAAAAAATGGTGTAGATGATAGAGGCTCTGTTCATCCCTCTGGCAACCAAATTAAAGTTGTGACGGAAATAAGGAGCAGCAGCAAGGAAAAATCACCTGGGACCTAGATGAATAAGCCATACAATTATGGAGAAACCTAAGAAAGCAACGGCAGAAGGTAGGACAGGGCGGGGATGCGGGGTTGCCCGGTCCTGAGAGGCTGAGTGAGACAGAGGCTGCAGCAGCAGCAGAAGCCTCTTAAAGGGGCAGCATCCACAAGTGGATTTTCGTGGTGACAGACCTGCTCACTCTGAGCACCAGTGCCCATCTGGCTGCGTGCAGGGGACACGGGGGACTTACAGGGAGATATTGTTGGAGTGAGGGTCCAAGTGAGACTCGCTCCGTAAAGTGCCGGTGATATCCACTGTTCCCTGTTGAGCCCTCCCCACTCCCAGTGCGTGGACACAGCGCCACCATAGCTGTGACGTCATCAAACTGGATAAGAGGTTGCCTTGCCCAGAGGATTCCCTGAGACCCTGCCTCCCCCAACTCAGGCCTCCAACCAAGCTACATCCATGTATATCCTCAGCGAGTCAGGTGCGCCTTGCTGAGCATCGCCTAGACTCACACTGGAGGCAGCTGGCCTCGGTTTCTGGTGTGGCCTTTAGAGGCAACTATAAGCACAGATCTGTGGATTGCTTGCTGAATCTTAACAGGTGGCCCCAAAGGGGTAGAGGCTTGAGCTGAATTTTGCCTGCAGCTGAACCCCTCTCAGGACTGTGCCGCTGGACACCTACTTCACAAATCCACACTA
>NW_006492031.1:2904179-2911806 GCF_000325575.1 Pteropus alecto | reverse complement strand
TACCTTAAATGGAGAAGAATTAAGTGCTCCAACCAAGGGATGGAGAGTCTGAAAGGATAAGAAAACAAAACCCCTACATATGAAAAGGGGGGGAATGGAAAAAGATATTGCTGTGATGAACCTAGAAGGTATTTCAGTCAAAGATAAACATTATATGATTTCACTTATATGCGGAATTTAAGGAATAAAAAGAACAAACTAATCAAAAACAGACTCACAAATATAGTGGACAATTTGGTGATGGACAGAGGGGAGGGGGCTTGGGGGGCTGGGAGAATGGAGTGAAGGGTTAAAGAAGTACAAATTAGTAGCTGATGGATGGTCACAGGGATGAGAAGCATGGCATATGGAATGCAATTAGCATTAATACACTGGCTAGGTGGAGGGTAAGGGGAGGGAGGGAGCAATTGGAGGGATCATTTTACTAACTATATAGATGTCTAACTAATGTACTGTATACTTGAAACTAATTAAAATTTAAAAAGTTAAAAAAAAATAACATCAAAATGCAGGAAGAGGTTAAACCCAGAACTAACCTGTGATTACTTTTGTATGTACCAAACCCAACATCAGAGATTTAGTGTTAACAACAGCATGAATAACTTTAAAGAGATGATGCTAAACGTGAACTTTACTGGCTTTATAGATGTCTTTGCATTTAATGCTGTAAAAATATCTTGGCTTAACGCCACATTCAGAAGAATTTTACATATAATTTTTGTAACATATTCAAGTAAGGTTAATAAGAGCCCTCCTTATTTCCTCACAGGCCCCTCTCCTTTAGCGGCCCCAGGTTTTTCCTCAGCCCCATCTTCCTTCTCACACTCTGTCTCCTCTAGTGACTTCATTCACACCCACAGCTTTAATGCTACTGATAATTAAATCAGCAACAGCAGTCTAAACTTTTCTCCTAAGCCCCAAGTCCAAACTACCCATCATCTTCACTTAGATAACCTATGGCAACTCAGAGACATCTAGAACTGACATCTTCTCTGACAACTTTTTGCTAAGTTCTAGATTTCTGTTAATGATACAAACATCTATGGACATGGGAATCAGTAAGTCATCTTCCTTTACTATGAAACCAAAGGTCATAAGTCTCTCAGCTCCAGTCCCTCACCTCAGTTTGCCAGCCACTCTTGCATACATCACTGTAGTTTACTCCTGTGGACCTCCCTGTCTCCGGTCCTTTCATGCACCATATTGCCATCAGAGTGATTAAAAAAAAATTGCAAATCCAACCATGTCACTCTAGGGCTCCTTTCAGTGTTTCCTAAGGGTAGGGATGTGCCCTTGCTTCTGTCTCTCTGAAAATGCTTTAGCAGAGGCCTGGGCTGGTTGCGGGGGAGGGGTCACAGAAGCAAGACTGAATTAGATATAGTCTAGTGCCTGGTGAACATCTGGTTAAGCGAGCATCTGGGCAGCTCCTATGCCCCCCACACACCTGTGCTCCCACACTCTCACTGCATACCCCCATCCAAGGAAGGCTGGGCATCAGGCAGTGGGCTGAATCACGTGGAGGAGCTGTCCGCACTTACCTGTTCTAGCTGCTCCCTGATCAAAATGATTTACAAAAGTCCTGAGCAGGCTGTGGCCTGATATATCAGATAGCTGTGCTCTCTCATCTTAATGCCTTCATTGCTTTCAACTACCTTTCTCTCTAGCCTGGCATCTTTCTATGCAAATTATTAAGCTTACAGTTTTATAGTGTTATGGAAATTATTATAAATTGTTGACAATAAAATAAGCACATACTCTTCTTAGACTGTAGTTCTTGATTTTTACCTGGCTACTCTGCCAAAGTGTGGACCCCATGAGGCAACAGTCCTAACGCCTGGCATAGTGCAGACACCTAGAACGTCCCCTCACAACACAAATAAACGGGCTCCTAAAATGTTTTGTAGCATCTCTATGTTAGTATTTATCAAACTGTGTAGTAATTTTGAATTTCCTCTCTGTCTTACCCACTTGAAACTGAGTTCCTGAAGGGCATGGATGCTGCATGCAGCATTTTCTTCTGAATCCTTGAGACCTAGCATACAGTAAATGCTGAATAAAACAGAGGAAAAAGCAAAGAGGCAAGGAATGACAGAGCAATTGGTTTGGAAAGAGAAAACTAGAAGACAAAAAATAACACCCAAAGAAACTGGGGAAAAAGCAGCAGGCAGGAAAGGGAAGGCGGTAAGGGTGGGGTGGGGAGGACAGACTGTAACTCCTTACACACAGCTGATAACCAGCAGCAGTTTGGACACACTCTGCAGGTGGAAACCATTGGGGTTGTCCTCGGGGATATGCCGTGTCTGTGTAGAACCTATAGGGAAAATAAAGAGGCTATCACCATCATGGCCCCCAAGACCACCAAGTGCAGATGTGATAATGGTCATGCACAGAACTTCAGGGAATGATGGAGAACTGTCTGTGATGATGTCAGGGCAATAATGCAATAGATGTACCCAGCCTTCCAAAAGTAGAAAGTAAGCTCCTCAAGGGCAAGGTCATGGGTTGGGTCAGGCAAGTGAGTATTGAAGTCACTGAACAAATGAGAAAAATCAACAGATCTATGTAGCTACAATACACAGATGCAGGAAAAAGTGATCTGCAGCTGTGGAAGGGGAAACAGTACTGTGCTAGGAGACAGCTTTCAGCTCTGGCTTTATCCATACTGCTACATGGTGTTGAGCAAGTCAGAGAACCTCTCTTCAAGTCAGTTTATTCAAATGCAATGTTAAGTGAGAAATTCCATATGTGAAACACATAATGTGGGAGTGCTCTGGTGAAAGCTGGGGGAAGGATCATAGAAAGCTGGCACTCTCCTGCTCTGCTTCTGCCTCCTTTCCTGTCTACATCCAGCTCTGATGAATGCCCAGGTAAGTGCAGAGAATATTCTGAAAAATACTGGATTGGTTAGCTCCTAAGACCTCGTATAGCTGTAGGTTTCAATGACTGAGTAAGGACATGAGGTTGTGAATGCCTGGATGGGAAGGAGACATATCAAGGGCAGGTCCTTGGTGGGTCCATGGGGGTCAAGCGAGGGGGTGCTGCTTGGACTCCCTGATCTTTTTGTCCTGAGGTAATCTCTGGAGTCTGAGCTCTCGCTTCTCTATGGTGCATCTCCTAAGAACTAGGAAGCTGTATACTTGAGTCTATCCAGGTAGATATGGAGCTTAGGCAGCATGGAGGCATAAACCCAAAGGCAACTTTTTTTTTATCAGAGCAAACACGGGCTCAGCAGAAGCTGAAGAACTTAAAGGCCAACAGAAATAGGAAGAGCATCTGGAGCCTTAGATTTAATGGGTTATGTGCAAACTATATACAATCTATACCCAAAGTACAAAATGAGTGTGTAAGAGTGCACCTTGGCACAGGCATGTGGCTCCAGCCCAAAGCCCTAAGCCACACCAGCCGTCCTCACCCCGCACACACCTGCCACATGCTTAATCCTGTGGCCCACATCTTCATCAGTGGGTGTGGTAACGGGGCTCATCACCTCTTCCAGGTGAGGCACCCGTAGGTGGGCATGGGGACGCTTCCTCCTCCGCATTGTTGGAGGCTTGCTGGCTTTCTCTTTGGGAGACTGTCTGTGCATCTCAGCCAGGTAGGTGCTCTCCGTTTTGGTCAGCTCACTCTCTGTCAGAGACAAAAAGGCCACATCAGAGGTTATCTGCCCATACCTCCAACCCAATACACTGGACTCCAGAAGCAAGTGTCTACTCCTAGCTGAGCCCTCTTTAAAGGAAACATTTTCCATACTGTATGCTGATAGGGAAGGCAGTGGTCCCTCAAGGATGTCCATGAGTCTATAGAAGTACCACAGGGACCAAGTCCGAACCCTTCTTCTAGGCTGTTGAACATTGTAAAGAGACATAGATTCCTGACATCTGTACCCCTTATGTATATAATTTGGGGCATATCATATTTCCTAACAGATGCATTCACAGGCTATTTCCTTTCTATAACAGAATTATTACCAGTGTGACTGATCTGAGGTTCTTTTTTGTGGGGGGGAAGGGGTGGCAGTCATAGATCCCTTAATGACCTCATAAAAGTTACAGGTATAGCATAGTCTCTGGAAAAATGCACATGTTCACATACATGCCGAATTTTGTATCCATTTCTGAGGCAGACTTAAGAACCCCATGAAACCCCTTCGCTGTCTCAGTCTCTCTCCCGATTCTCCATGGTCTCCATTGCCCTGAATCATAATGGCAGGTATTTTATGGAGTTCTACAGTTCAGTCAGTGATGATTATCAGTGATGATTATAGCAATCACCTAAGTGGCGGAAGTAGTCCTCCAGTCCACTCCAGAAGTTCTTCTCAATGAAAGTTTTCACTAACCCCCAGGGCTGTTTTCGGTAGCGCAGCTCTGTGGAGACCCTGAGGAATAAGCCAAAAGCAAGATCAGCCATTTCCTGAGCAGACCCTCCCTGCTGCAAAAAGGAAAGTTTGGGATTAATTTCAAAGCGGCTTCACATCTGTGCTGCACTTCTCAAGGTAAAACGTCCTTTCACATTCATCAAGTCACCTGACATCCACGGCCACCCTGAGGTTAGTGAAGCTAGTGGATTTGTCCTCATTTTTATAAGTGAGAACACTGAGTTTTAGAATATTTAAGCAGACCAAAGGCTAACAACAAGGGCTCTGACTCCAAGCTCAGAGAGATTTCATGATATCACACTGCCTACTCCCAGAAAGGCTCCAGATGGTGCCAAACAGCCTATTGACCAGCCTTGGGGATCCTTCTCTCCTCTAGCGACTTTTAAGCGCAAGTCAGGCTCTAGGTTTTCATCATTTCCACCTGTAAAGTCATTTGCTACAAGCCCTGGCTCCTGCCTCTTCACTCTACCTAGGGCCTCACCAGCTCTTGCTTTTTTCCAAGTATCCCCTCCTCTAATCATGAGCCTCTCTACTGCCAATAGCTCTTGCAGTATCAGCTCTGTCCTCTCCTATACAACATATATGCTCTTTGACTCTCCTTAGGGTTCATTTTCCTCTGTCAATAGATTCTTCCAGTTTATGCTCCCCATGTGTAAGGCTGCCTGCCCTGCCCTCGACTCCTTCCTCAAGGACACTAGCTCCACCCATGGCCTGAGGTGAGCGTGCTTACACCTGGGGCCACCTCACCGCCCCCCCCCACTCCCAGAAAAACCACCTTTTACTGGATCAAGGGTAGGAGCCCTCTGTAAAGGTCTATCTGAGGTCAAGTTACCTCTGTGTGAACTAGACAGAAAGAACATCCAATCAGAAGCTCCTTCAAGGAAGCTGAAAATGAAAAACCTAGACATTGTGGGGAAAAGAATTGGGGGAGAAAAGAGGGCGAAGAGAGAAGAGAGAGAAATAAAGGAAGAGATGGGTGGGGGAGGAAGGAGTAGATGCTCAGAGAGCACACAGAAACCAAAAAAAAAAAAAATTATTTTAATATAATAAGAAAGATACAGGCACTTTCTGAGTGTGAGTATTCAGATCTTCCTGATTCCTGAGAGATCTCTCTGAAGCCTTTCACCAAACATCTATTTGATTTGAACTACCTGAGTGATGTTATGACCTGTACAACCAAAAGAACTTGGTCTAAGATACAGGACTATAAACTGGTTATTTTCAAATGGGTGGGTATCTTGATGTTTCAATTAGCCCATAAGCTTCTTAAAATGTCAGGGTATAAATTTTTTCCTTCCCTGAATGCACATCACAGTGCCTAGGACAGGATTCTATCCACAAACAGCATTCTAATTATTCGTTCGATGAACATTTTCAGGACTCTGATATGTGCAGGTCCTGGGCTGAGTGCTGGGAATAAAGCGATGAGTGGACTGGGGTTCCTGTGTGCCAGGAGCTCACCATCTGACAGGGAGACAGTGGTAAATCACAATATACATGGTGTGATGAAAAGAGCACAGGTTTGCATTTCTAGACCTTGGTTTCAGCATTTACTGGTGATATGACTCTTGGCAAAGTTACTTGACTCATATGATCCCGTTTTCTGTTCTGAAAAATGAGGATAAATCCACCTCCTTGGGTCATTCAAAAGAATGTACTTTAAACACAGTACTTTATAAACTATAAGCAATCAATAAATAGTAGCAGTTATAAAAGTTTTACTAAAGACATGTGCAGAGCAGTAAAGAGAACACATGGTAGAGAGAATGACCGTCAGAAGAGAAGGGGGGGCGGGGTTTTCAGAGGCTTCAGAAAAAAAGGTAGAATAAAGAACGAGTTAGCAGGCCAAAACTCCCAACATCCTCCCCCTCCCTCCTCAGGAGCAAACAAAATGTTCCCTAATGTAAGGACTCCCAGACACTTCCTTCCAGAAACTTCCTCTGAGCCTGCTCAGGCTCTGACACACTGCACCTGAGTCGGCTCTTGTTCCGGGCCACACGTGTGAGTGTGTAGCGGTTGATGGTGTAGAAGTAGTCGTGGTACGGCACGTCGTGGGTGAGGACCTCGGCGTCTATCACGTAACACTCACTCTCCTGGCTTGCCTTGTACATGGTCTGTGGAAGGAAAGGTCCGCTAGACACAACTCAAGAGAAGAGAGATGAGGAGAGAGCCTGCTTCCCCAGCTTCCCACTCCACTCCCAGCTTCAGAACGCAGGACCCGGAACCACTGGAAATGGCATCTAAGCCTGTGCGATGCTACTGCTACAGGGCTAAACGACACCAGCACACAGGCACTTCCTCCTGACATCTGTCCTTAACCCTTCATGACAGAATAGAGCTTTCCCGGCCCACTCCTATTGGCCTCTGCCCTCTCCTCACCTGCGTCTCCCTGACAGTGGCAGTTTTGGGAGCCAGAGGGTTGGTAAGTGTGATGGTGTAAAGAATCACTCGGCTCTGGTTTCCATTCTCTTCCTTTTTCCATGGATGGAAGATAATATCTGAGAGTAGAAAAGAGCCCTGGAATAAGGGAGGGAAGCAGCATGCCTTCCCCACGTCTGAATGTCCCCTGCAAGTGAACTTGTCTTGACTGTACTAAATGCTGACAAAAGGAAGCCAATGGGAGACTGAAGGCCAGAGAAGGAGGGTGGGAGGAGGGGGAGTCAAAGCAGAAAGAGGTTCATTGTGGCACTGCCGAGATTCTACACAGGACTCCAAAATGCTGATTGTTCCTAGGGCTGGGGCAGGAAGTCTTGGGGCCACCTACGGGGACGCTAGCAACACTGGAGTTACTGTGACAAGGGCCTGGGATCCTTGGGAATGAGTCTTCTCTAAGGCATGACCTCCCTGTGCCCTCAGCAGGCCCTCTTCTCCTAGCAGTGGGAACCGCTGATGCCTAAATGCTCTTTCAGAGACACAGATGCTTAGCAGCTCTGCTGGGTCAAAGCTGTAGACCCTGCCATGAGGCAGAACTCTAAGATTCCTAGAACTGAATCCCACAACAGCCCCTTAGCTGCGTGAACTTGGGCAAGTAATAATAGTGTGAGTTCCAGTTTCCTCATGGGTATGGTGGGGATCCCACACTCACACACAGGGCAGATTTACGGATTAAATGAGATAATGTAACATGCTTGGCATGAAGCAGGTGCCTATCAGTAAGTGGTAGCTGCTACTATTTACTAGATGGTGAGCCCAACAGGCCTAGCACCAGCTATCTGGTGCACGGTGGGCGAGCGTTATACTGCAGAGTAGGGA